>NC_141548.1:68754166-68933333 GCF_021556685.1 Rattus norvegicus
TCTGATTGCTGTGCAAGCCACAGCTTCCTGGGGAGAAAGAAGTGGTTAAAGAGTCCAAACAAGTGAAAATGAGGACACTGGAAAAAAGAATGTAGAGAGACAAGAAATAATCAAAGGAAACACTGGGAGGATAACGCTCCCTCAGAAGACACTGTGAGAATAAAAACAAGCCAGGGCTTAAGGGAGGGGTCTCCGGAAGGGCATTAGTCCCTAGAGTAAATGGGACAGCCATATGAAGGTAGCCAGTAGGCTGGCGCATAAATCTGTCTCTACTGAAGGAAAGGTCAGGGGTATCAGTGGCACTTGCAATCTTCAGAGATGATCATCCAAGTAAGTAAGGCACCACATAGAGAGGAGAGCAGGGGCTGTAGGAAAGAAACTGCAGAAATAACAGTTGAAGACGGGAAGACAAAACACACACACACAATAGAAATGAAAAAGGAAAGGTCAGGCAAGTATGAAACTGAGAAATTCATTCTTCCCGAAGACAAGAAGAAATCTCTGCTCTTCAAAGAGAAAACCAATAATTGCATCAAGTAACGTAGATAACCTAGTAAATTTGCAAGAAATAAAAATTAATAACTAATACTATGAATTTGAAAAAGTCATTTCATAATGCTTACCAAGGCATAACTATGTTGCATGGTCAGCCCTCCACAGACAAATAGCTGTAGAAGAAAATGGCTAAAACTATGAGTTCACTTTGTTTGGGGTTTTATTTGGGGTTTTGTTTGGGGTTTGGTTTTGTTTGGTTTTGTTTTTCCTTTAAAAGTGTCTCTGGTCAGCAATATGGATGAGCAGGTAAAGGCATATCCCACCATACTGACAACCTGAGTTCAATGCCTGAAACCCACACAGCGGAGAAGGGGATCGCCTCCCACAAGCTATCCTAATCTCCGATCCCTGCTATGGCACACTTGCATGTGTGCTCACTCACATGAAAAGACAATAAATAAACAGCCTCTGTATGAACTATGGTCAGATTGTTCTTGCTATTGTCCTCTAGCCAAGGCCACAGCCAGGAGGGAAGACTCAGAACCTAAGCTTCTTTCTCACTGAGCTTGGCCTTTGAACTTTGGAATTCCAAAAGAAGGATGTCCTTGTTTCAACCTGAGTTGTACTTGCACAGATGTCTGCAATCTGTAATCTGGAAACACGAAGTGCCCTCCTTAGTCCTATGGACATACCCTTCCCATCCCTCTGCCCCAGGTCCTTCGCCTCAGCTCTTGCCAGGAAAGGGGGAAGGCTGGGAAGGAGGAAAACCATGGCTTTCATTTTCTCCTGAAGTCCTGATCATTAAAGACTATGGGACTATGCATAGGTTCTACACAAATAACTGAGCATCTGTAGATTTGGGAATCTGCAGGGTGACTTGGAACCAATCCTAATGGAGAAGAAGAGACAACAACATGCTCTTACCTGCAAAGCTCAGTCACAGAAAGTAAAAGTAACAGAAATGAAAGGAGAAAATAAAACCCAAAGCTGTTAGAAAAGGGAGGCAGAAGAACCAAGGATGATGAAAGATGAGAATCATCGACTCTCAGGGTGTATGTTCTATCTAGACGCAGGCCAGCAGCGGCAAATACACTCGGAATATCCAGCAAACCAGTCCACATGTGAGACATAAAGCAGAACCCACGGGGAGGGCCAGAAATCACACACACTACAGCCGGCCAATAAGAAAATTACTGATTGGATGGAGATGTTAGGGGAATTCTAACCATTTGAAATTTAAACCATAAGTGACTAAAAATACACTCACAGTTCAAAGGAAATGTTTACTGGGCATTGCAAAATATTTCCAACTGAGTAGTGTGGCACCTGAGCCTAATCCCAGCACTCAGGAGACAAACGCAGATCTTTGTGAGTTCAAGGCCAGCCCCATGTACAGAGCAAGTTCCAGGACAGCCAAATCTACCCAGTGAAACTGTGTCTCAAAAAAAAAAAAAAAAATGAAAACAAATTCCCAACTAAATGAAAATGAAGTATCTAGTTATCTTTTCTGCTACTGTGATAAAAACCAACCAAAGAGGAAAGCCTCTTACTGTTGGCTCTCCATGGCTTGCTCAGCTTGCTTCCTTCTACAACCCAGGACCACCTACCCAGGAATAGCACCACTCCCATGGTCTGGGCCCTTCCCACATGAACCACTAATCAAGAAAAATGCCCCACAGACTTCACCACAGGAAAGTCTGATTGAGGCAATTCCTCAAGTGCAGTTCCTTCTCCACACTCTAGTATGTATCACCCTGACCAAAACCAGCCAGCACATGAAGACGTCAGTCAGCTGACAGACACTACCACATTCCTCAAATAGAAGCTTAAAGCAGGAAGTCTCTATATAGCAACTAGTCTTTTAAGTTTCTTCCTCAAAAAAAAAAAAAGACAATGAATCTTAAAAGCCTATTTACTATATGTACTATATGTACAGACGTGAACAGCAAATACAGTCGCTAGTAAAAATACTGGTTCTTTGAATAACCAGTAACACTGACACACTTCAACCACACTAAACAAGAAAAAAAATTAGAGGACACAAACTGTCATTACCAGCTTTGGAAAAGAGAACTAATACATCCTACATTAAAAAGGTAAGAAGGCACCATAAGCAGCATTAAGTCTTTAAATTAGAAAACAAAGTTTTAAAAAGAAATTCTTTGAAAGCTAAACTAGCAGGACTCACTGAAACAAAGAGAAGTGGATCTCCTGAATGGTTGTTTATGTAGTGATAGATGTTGCAAACAACAGTGAGAAAGCAGCACAGACAGACTGTCGCCATCATCAGCACACAGTCAGACTGTCACCATCATCAGCCATCAGGGGAAAATGCCCATTTCTTTTAAGGTGAAACATATACTTAGCACGTGATCCCCTTCTAAGCATTATGTCTACAAAAAAAGAGCAAGAAGCAAAAGCTCACTGCGACTTTATTCACAAAATAGCCGCAAAGAAGGAAGAACCAAACCTTCTGCAGAACTGATAACATAATGAGGCAGACACAGCCAACACCAGGAGATCCTACTTAAGTGAACTCTCACCCTGAACTGTAGGCTCGGATATCTGGTGTTTGTCAAGACCTATCATAGAGGAAGAAACACAAACGAGCAGAGGGAACCTTTTGGGTACAAAGGTGTTTCAAATTATGACTGTAGTATATACATAATCATAAATACTTTCAAACATCAGACTTTCATCTTAAAACTGAAATGTCATATTATGTATATATTATGCATCCTGCCGAAACATGCAACTTTTAGACCCTCTTTTATATCTGCATGATTTGCCAAGCACTTTTACTTAATTGTCCCTTGAATAATACCTGTGAACAGATATGAAATCGTAAAAGCTAATGCTTACACAAACTGCCATGCTAACTGGTGACAGAGCTGTCATTCTAACCTATCTCTCCACAGGAAAACTCCAGGCAACAAAGCACAGACCTAATGGGAAGGCCCCATGACTTCCTCCAGCATCACTGCAGGCCAGTGTTTGTTTTCCAGCTCCAGCTGTTATTTGTGGGTCATCAAATCCACTTAGTGGATTAGATCACCATTCTGCTTTTTAACTATTAGAGAAGAGTGAAGAAAAGTGGAAAGAAATGGAAGGGATAAGATCAGAGTTCATTACGTTTAGAAACATCACATACTGGTTATAAAAACTTTGGTTACAATTGAGAATCAGCCTGTAGGTTTATGAGGGCTGAAACACAAAAGCAAACCTACCATGGGTCCTAGTCAAAAAGACATTTGAATACCACTGCCACAACTAAAAATGGGTAACAGGAAAAAAATTGTTAAATGTATATCTTTATACAGTGGTAGAAAGAAATAAGGAGTCCAGTAGAAATACTGAAAATGGCTGTGACCAAAAAAAGGGGAAACTTCCTAAATGACAGAACTCAGTGAAAGGACATCTGGGCAATTGGCATGAGGCCCATGTTCAGCTCTTCCTCCTTACCCTCCTAAGCTGTCACCTCCTCCCCTCTCACCCTCCCTCCTCCCCACCTCTTTACTTCTGAGGAAAACCTTAAAAGCCCAAGTCTTCAATGGATACAGTGCTGCACTGGTTCAATACTTTAGCACCGTACCTGCTCTTTTAAATGTGGAAGGTGTTCACATCTGTTTATAAAAGGCACTGCTTAAAGTTTACTTAAGGAGAAAGCAACACTACAATAATCCTTTGTTCCTATAACAAGACTGCTGCCTGCCAAATTCAATTGTGATAACTCACAAAATAACCTTGAAGTGAGAAAGACCCTTGCTGACCTGGAACAAAGCAACCTGAAGGGATGAGTTTGTTTCCTTTGTATGTAGGAGAGGGCTGTGACATGCACATTTATACGCGTTCACTCGCCCATGCAGAGGTATGTGGAGGCCAGAGTTGAGGTGGAGTGTTTTCCTCTATTTCTCCACCTTATTCTTTTTTTTTTAAGTCCCAAGGATTTACCTGTCTCTACCCATTTCTGCTGATTTTGCATCCCTGAGAGCAGGGTTACTGACTTGAGCTCCCTCACCCAGCTTTTAGGGTGCTGGTGACCTAAACACACATCTTCGCACAGGAAGGCCTTTATCCCCTGAGCCATTTCCCCAGCCAAAGGGCAGGGTTTCTAACATTAGTGCTGCTACAGTGTCGATGTTTCTAAGATACTGTTGCTTTAATGTAGGACCACTGAAAAATGATATTCTGACTTTTCTCCTGTTCTGCCCCCAAAAAAGCTATTCACATTAAGAAATTCTGCATTAAAGCACACTTGGAGCATACATGCTTTGGAGAAGCCCAAATCTAATTACAACCATCCCGCCAGCATGGCATCAAAGTATCAGCAGCAATGCTTCCCGAAACTCTAACATGCCAGGCACCCTTTAAAGAGCCCTCAAAATACCCTGGCACCCACTCCCTCATCACAGTTCAACCATCACGTACGCACCGCCCTGTACAGCCCGCAGCAAATGTAGCACACTGTGTTTCTGTCTGCACACCGGGAGGCAATTATAAAGAGACAAGAAGGACAGAAAAGCACAAAACTGGGAGCAGCGCTTCAATACGCTTCAGACTATACGGAACCCACCAGAACCCCAAGAGAAAGAAGAGAAGATATAACACACTGCGCTTTACAAATCAATGATCAAGCAAGTGCTTAGCTTATCGAGGCCACAGAGCAAGGCAGTGGGGAAGCTCTGACTGTCAACAAGGCCCTTGTGCCTCCAAGTGCACTCACTGCTCTTTTCCCTGTATCCATCACCAACACGGAAAAAAGGAATCTTTTCTTCCTGTTCAAGACAGTCATGCTGATTCTCTTCCTCAAAGACGAGTGGCCAGTTCATCCTTCTCCAGACTACTGCCCCAGCCTTGTCAGAGGACCAGACAAAGCACGAGGTCAGAAACATGCCAAGGAGAAGGTGCATTCGGGTGAAGAGACCCATCCAGGAGATAGCTATGTGCACAGCCAGGATGAAAGTAGGATCAAGGCAATGGGGCCAAGCAGGTAAATGGTCAGAACAACTGGGGCAGGCCCAACATCAGAGGAAATTGTAAGGCTTGCTACACAGCCAGGACATGAAGCTTATGCCTGTAATATCATCAGCCCTCAGGAGGCTGAGGCGGTAAACTGCTTAAGGTTTAGGATCAATGAGGTCCAGACTACCAAGTGAGACCCTGTCCAAAGAATAAAATAAAATAAATAAATGCCTTGTAAAAGACATGTCAGGTGCTTTAGAAAAGTATGACACATATATTGTCTCACTGTCTCTAACTTCCAAAAGTTTAAACTGGTGAGAACAGGAAATAGTGCCATGTTATAGATGCACTTGGCTACCAAATATTTTGACCTTGCCAAAGTCAAGCATATGACAAGTAGAATCAAGGAATGGGAGCAGAAAGGAGAAAAAATGTTTTCACTGGGCAGGAATTCACCATTAACATAGCAGACACGGAGGATGTTTTCTAGAATGCCCTATCAATGCTACCCCATGACTGTTCCTAAACTAAGTAAAGGCTCTGGAGTGTGCAAGGAAGACCATGTAATGAAAGCACAGCATCCGAAAGAAAAGGACACTGTGCCTAACGTCTGGCTAAACCTCAAAAATACACAGATTATTATCTAAACAAAAGGAAGGATGCATTGTGTCCAAACTGCAGCCTACCTTTGGCCACATCCAAGGAGAGGACAGACTCAGCACAACACGAATGTCATAAACCCACATATAATATTAGGGTGAGTGTGCGTGCGTGTGCATGTGTGTAAGCGTGCTCGCATGTGCATGAAAGCCAGAGCAACCTCAGGTGTGCTCCTCTACCGGCTTCACCTTAATTTCTGAGACAGTCTATCACTGAACCTGGAGGCCACCAATTAGACTTTCATAGGTTTTCAAGGTATCTTCCTGTCTCTGCTGAGGTGACAAACACACGCCATCACTTGAAGCTTTTTACACACATGCTAGGATCCAACTCAGTCCTCATTCTTACACAGCAGGCAACTTACCAATGAGCCATCTCTTTATTTTTAATCCAGGTTATAAGATTTTTGCTCTAATATGTTTTGTAACTGAAACATGTTTGATTCATAAAACATTATAAATGAACCTTGTACACATTACTCTAAAAGAATTCTTTAGTGAAATGTTCATTCGTACTTTTAACTGTAAACTTACAATTTAAGCCTGTTGCCCGTTTAAGTTTGTCTACATATATTTGTGCCATTGTTTGAAAACATTCAATGTTCTGCTTCATTTTTTCCACAATGTGGAACAGTACATATAAGAAATATTTAAGGAATTAAAAACTTTTCAATTGAAAAAAATTACCACAGGCTATTCCAATTATTTGAAATATCAAAAGTAGGCAAATCACAGAGTAGGCTGGTACTACCCAGAGCTGGTGAGCTGAAGGGAAATACGTAGTAAGTATTTACAGAGCTTTCTTCTGAAGATTTTGGAAATGTTCTAAACTAGATTATAGTGGTGGGCCATTTTAGTGACTACGCTAGAAACCACTTAATTATGAACTTTAGAGAAATGAATGATATATAGATTGTATCTCAATAAAGCTATTACAGCACAGGAGATTCTCATAAAATCCAAATATAAAACATAAACACTACAGTTGGTTTTATTGCTGACTAAGAAGTCATTTGTTTATGGAGGCTGAGTATGCGTCTTAGTGGTTAGCATGATTATCCTGGGTTCAACTCTCACCACCAAAAAAAAGAGAGGTGGAGAGAGGAAGAATATGCTCATGTAAAACCTAGTGAGCGTCAGTGCAGTAAGTGTGTGGGAACTGAAAGAGAGAAACATAAACAACATCGAGCTACAGCGGGAGCAGCCCCCGTGGACAAGGGACTAAACCCTTCTCATCTCCCAAGCCTCAACTGTGAAATAAAAATAGCATGTACCCAGGGAGAGAAGCTACAGTATAACTATGTCCATGTTCCATATCATTGTCATTTTCTAAACATTAGACTGGTCACACACCATCTGATGTTACAGTCAATGAAGGAATGCACATAGAATGGCACATACTGCACAGCCTACACGTGTGGCAGATCATACCACTGTGGTTCATACCTAAGGAGGAAATCACCTAGTGTTCATCCGTTCTCTCTCTCTCCCTCCCCCTCTCTCTCCCTCCCTCCCTCCCTCTTTCCCTCCTTTCCTCCCTCCCTCTCTCCCTCCCTCCCTCTCTCTCCTCTGTGTGTGTGTGTGTGTGTGTGTGTGTGTGTGTGTGTGTGTGTGTGTACTCACTCATGCAAAGGTCAAAGTTCAACTTCAGGTGTCTTCCTCTATTGTTCCCCACCTATGACAGAGTAGGCTCTGAGCCTGAAGCTCATAATTGGACTAGATTAGGCTGGGTTTTAGGGATACCTGCCTGGTGTTAGGTGTCATGACTATGTACAAGATTGCTGAGAAAAATTCACATACATACTTTTCTTTTTAGATACTTATGCTAAAAAATGTATTTCTTAAGATAGTATTCAGGAAACTATACCAACACTAGACTTCAATTTTTACCTTGTTTATGTCAAGATCTATGTCTCTTTCGTTTTCACACAGCTACCTTATCAGGGTGCTAAAGCCAGCACTCTGGATACTTCAGGAGACAAACATCCTGACTGCACTCCATTTTGCATTTGCTGTCAGGGATGCTGAATACCAAACCTGGCTGGTGAGATACCAGGTTTTTCATCATTTGGGGCTGGTATGTTATCATTCCTTTACCATTAACTTGTGTGTCTGTCTATCAAAAGTGTAATTCTCAAGAGGAATCATTTGACCTCATAGCTAAGGCAATAGTTACTTAGAAGAAGCCCTACTAGTAACCTGAAAGTAAAGCAGATATGCCTGCCGCTTCTCAGTGTACAACAGAATTTCTCAAATACACACATGGCATTTCAACCTGGCTTACTTTAATTAGCAACTACATTTTTCTAGCAAGCCACCATGTCGTTAGCTGCTTTTCCTACCTCTTTTTGAAATATGCAACTCATCCTCAAAGAATGAGAGCTGATTTGAATGATTCAAAGTTGACTAACAATTTGTAATTAAACAAAATTTTTATATTAACATATTGACTATTCCTTTTCAAAACATACAAGCAACAATTTAATGTATTTTACCAGTTCTAGCTCTTATGTGAGCACTATAAACACACTCTTAGCACATGCTGGTTTGGACATTTTCAAAGATGTTAATATAGCATGCCAAGAACAGTACACAGTTAAAATACATAACAAAGGGAAAGTTGAAGACAGCCTTACCATATCATCTGTCAGCGTCCTAATATTTAAATGCTGCAAATGAAAAAAAAAAAAGAATCAGTCAGTAATTTATAACAGCTTTTTTATTTTAGGTAATGAGTACATTCTACAATGCTCACTTGAGGTAATTAAATTTCTGACAGTGCAATAAAAGTATATTATATATTGTTTTAATCTATTTGTCAAGAAGACAGACAAATGTTACCCTGTACGCAATAGCTTTAAATATTTATTAAAATCTCTTGGTTTTATGAACTTCACAAACTAGAAACCTAATAGGGGTTACAATAAATATATTCACCCAATTAATAATTAGTACTATTCAATAATCAGACTCACACCATAATGACATAAAGATTTAGATATGACTTTCAGAAATGTTTTGCATTATAAAAGACACTGTAACTTTAAATGTACCATTAGTATGCAGCATAATAGATACTGAAGTACTGTGCTGGCTTAATGAACTTAAATAATTGTAGGAGCGATGAGAGTGTACTGAATGATTATGTGCGCCCTTAACAACACTTTGATTCGTCACCAGTGGTAACAGCAGACACTTCTCAATTTCATTGTAGCTTATTGGAGACCTCTCTGGCTGATTTCCTTACTAGACAAACAAGACCACTTTAGAAAATGAATAAATTACTTTCCCACAAAGCATAGTTCAAAAGGAAAAAGTATTAAGGAAGAAAACTATCTGTTTTAGTAATCAAGGGCAGGGCAGCAATTTGCATTCAGGTAGAGGGATTCAATCTCCCATTCTCCTTCCCTATTCATTGAAGCATTAGAGCTCTCAAAGACAGAGAGGGTCAAACATTTTTAAACAGGAAGCTAGATCTATTCATTCACGGTTATAAAGGAAGGTGTGCTAACAATTGTCATCTAACACATAAGTGTTACATAGTTAAATTTGACATTTATTGAACAGAATAAAATTTGCACTCATTTTGATCTACTGAAACAGCTTTATATTCATTACTTTACCATAATGATGATCTCAACTCAAAATTTGTCAGTGTAAACAGTACTCCATATTATCTGCCTCTACCAACATGTTGCTTCCAAATGAAAGGGAGAGGAAATATGCCTAAAAGAACCATAAATAAACTGTGTACACCAAGAGAAGGTGGCCACCCCACTAAGTTCTAGACTCAACCACCTGCTAAACTAAAACAGCTTCCTGTGACTTTAGAAAAACAATAGTAACGCTGAACTATGTGCAACTCTTAAAAATCTTGGTATATAAAATATGGTTCTTAATAATACTATTGTATAATCATGAACAAGCCTGTAGAGTTTACAACCAGTGTCATCGCAGAGACAGATACTACAATTAAATACCAAAACCACACAGTTCTCAAAGGTGCAAATCCTGCCTGCTCTGTGTCTACCCTCCAAAAAAACAGTTTATGTGCACACTGACTCTGGTTAAATAAATCTATCTGCTAATATTCTACAGTGGGAGGTAGCGCCCCAATTACAACTCAGCTGGCTCCAAAAAGGGTCATTCCAAGCACCTGTGACAAAAGAGGATGCATCAGGTTCTGAGAGTAGCATGTCATATGGTCTAATTCTTAAAAGTCAAGGAAATCAAGTACAGAGCTGAAATCCTAATTAGAAGAGTATGCAACCAGCTTAGCTGACTGAAATACCACCAAACGGAGCTGTGGCATGAAAACACCAGAAAAGTGGTAGTTTTTTACTTATTTCATTATGTTCTTATGTGCCTTAGCATTCTGTCTTCATGTATGGCTATGTGAGGGTATCAGATATCCTGGCGCTGGCGTTACAGTTGTGAGCCACTAGTCCTCAGGAAGAGTAGCCAGTGCTCTTAACCACTGAGTCATCTCTCCAGCCCCAGGTGAGAAATTTTTAAGAGCAAACAATGAAACTAGACGATTTGAAGAAAAAGAAAAGGTTATAACCTGAAACCTATAGAAGAGGTGTAGAGGATCACTATGTTGATGGTTCCTATAATCCACACACTTGAGAGGTAAAGGAGAGAGAAGTAGGAATTTAATGGCCAGATTAGAATACATAACACATCTGAGGTCAACTGGGCTACAGGAGACTACATGGTTTTTGGATTTTGGTTTTTAAAAAATATCAAAGTAGAAGTCATATAAGAAATAAAAATCACACGCTATGAAATCAAAAGATGCAAACACCCAAGAAAAACACATGTATACTTCTTCACAGACCAGGAACTGGACAACCTTTTAAATTAGAATTATATGCTGAATGTGTTAGCACACAACTGTACATCCAGTACTTAGGAAACAGAGGCAAGAAGACCACAAGGTCAAGGCCAGACCGGACTACATTGTCAACAGAAGCCTAAATAACTAAATTGTACACACAACCTTCATTTAAGTGGGCAGTCACTCGCATAAAAGTCAGGTATCTTTCTCCTAGTTCTAAGTTTGTTTTCTTCAGTTACCTCATTGCAGTGGTTTCCTAAATACTTGTTCAAAGTCTGATCTTAGACTGTGCAGGTATATATAAACCCAGAAACAGCATATTATTAAATACACTATCTTAATGTGATGAATCAAAACACATCACAGGAAAAGAAACCTCAAGAGCTGAAGGCACAGAAGCAGGACAGAGGCTGAGGAAAGAAAGCAAGTGGCTTAGGTCAGGTTCATTGTTCCTACAGAAAACACCTCCCTAGGAGTCTCACCACCAGCAGGACGCGATAGGAGGTCTCTGAGTGGGCAAAGCACGGAGTGATGCCAAGCCTGGAGACACTGACAGGCAAGGGGACAGCTAGAAAACTGGCCTTAGAAACCTGTTTCTGTATCAAAACAATAAAGTAAAATAGGCTTCATCTCAAAATGGGACTTTCTCAAACATAATTATTTCCCTCCACATGTAAGCACTGAAACTCTGAGAAAACCTAGGCCCTGGCGATTTCCCCTAAAAAATTGTAATGATAAAAACACCCGGAATCACAGACTACAGTATCTGAGCTGGCTCACTTGTGTTCTCTGGACCCAAAGTCCTGCTCTCAACGTGCACAAGGACCATTTTACCCAATGAAACATCTCCCCAGTCCTCAATGTTAATATTCAACTCGAGTTTTATCATTATTAAGCTCCCACTGTCTGGAGGCCTGTGGATCTGGCTTATACACTTATAAAACAAAGACTATCTACTGCCTTAAAATTGCAGAGAGCAAAAAAGAATGACTAGCTAGCTCAAAACCCTCAGAGAACTCTGTGAGGGATCTGACCCTACTTGAGTATAGAAAAACAAAAGAGAATCTCCTGAATTGTTAAGGGGGGGAAACCATATAAGAAAGAGGTGCTGGCTAACCAAGACACATTTAAATGAACACCCGTGCTTCCTAGCCAGCAACAGTGACCTACACCATCTTCCAAGGGAAAGGAAGAACTGCATGTGTCAATCAGTTCATGAGCAGCCCTGGCAACATCTCCTTCAAGAAGAAAAGCGAGGGCTTATTAAACGGAAGCACCTAAGAACACCATTAACAAACTAACTACCCAAAAGTAAGTATTAGGGTTGTATTTACCCATGAAAAAAAGTAAATAAAAACTTAAAAACATACCGCTTTAGCAATGAATGTGATTTTGACATTCAGGTGCATGACCTGCTGTCTTCTTGATGCTTCTTATGGCAGTGGATCAGAATAACATTACTAATACTAAAATATACACACAGCTCTGTACATAGGATCACTGGTAATTAGCTAAATGGTGACTGAAGGCCATAAAGATTCTTTTCCCAAGCCAAAACCTCACCCTTTCTGCTTGGTTCTATGTTCACCTTGCTAATTCTATTTTCTCCCTTAAAAGTAAGGGGCATGACTTACAGATAGGTAACAATGCTTTCTACTAATGACAGTTCCAGGACAAATGGTCAAGAGGGTCACTGTGGAATTAAAAGAGAAAAAAGGGGCTTTTATAGGATTTTCTTCAAAAGAACATTGGATCCGAGAGAGGGGAAAAAAGTAGAAACACAGAACATAGGTCTCTATACTCCCATTTAAGCAATGCATCAAAACTTTTATTGAAGATAGTGCATGCTGTCAAAAGATTTAGAACTTTCAGAGCATACCGCTAAATGCTGTGACTATCAAGAGAGATGAAGACACAGTTCCTCCACCCTCAACTGTCACAAGAAAAATAACAAAGTCAGATAATATACAGACAAAGAAAGACAAATACGGGATACACAAGGCACCATGATGCACACCCCAGAGGAACATGCAAAGAAAAAAAAAAAAGATTCCAAGCTATAGTCTGAACCTTAGCAATCTTTATAGGTAGGACATGCAGCCAGTCACCAGACCTTGATGTCATTAAGAGCACGAGAGTCGTCAAGCATCAACCTAGAGGGACTAGATCAATTTGTTGTTTTCATAAAGCCAAATAGGACACTATTGACATTTATACAATACAATTTAATCCTGTACCTTTCCACCATTTAACTGCTGAATGGACCAGCAGCAGGACACGCTGTAAGAGCACCTTCAAATCAGCCTGATTCAGGCACACATCCTGTAAACTAGACCTTTCAGGTCACCTGCTTTTCAGCTTATTGGTGTACAGAGGAATCACACCATGCCTGGGAGAAAGTAGACTATAAAGCCCCAGGCTCCCAGAGGGTCTAGGGAAGCACTTAGAAACTCATATGCCCGGTGTGTACTCTGCTAACGCTGACACTCACCCTCACCCTCACCCACACCCACACGAGACACTCTGCTCGAGTGACCATCCAGTGTTGCTCAGCCAGCCTCTCAATCTTCCGTAAGATGTGCTTTAAAGGGCTTGTAAACAAGTCACATGAAAGGTATAGAAAGGAAAAAAAAGTATTTCAAAGAAGTGAGAAACAAAAAGCTAGAATAGGGCAGACTCTGACATGGATAAGGAACAGGAACCGGTTAATCCCTAAGAGCACTCAAGGAATGTTGAATGTCTGGTGTGTAAGATGAACTACCAACTCCCACTCTCTCAATGCTTATCCAAGTGCTAAGGTACATTTAATCTACATGCATACATTTAATAAAAGCTGGAGAGATGGTCGGGCATGGTGGCGCATGCCTTTGGTCTCAACACTCAGGAAGCAGAAGCCAGAAGATCTCTGTGAGTTTGAGGTCAACATGTTCTACAAAGTGAGTTCCAGGACAGCCAAGGCAGAAAGAAAAAAAAAGAAAGAAAAGAAAAGAAAAGAAAGAAAGAAAGAAAGGAAGAAAGAAAGAAAGGAAGGAAGGAGGGAGGGAGGGAGGAAGGGAGAAAAGAAAAGAAAGAGGGAGGGGGAGGGGAACCAACGAAAAGGAAAGGAAAAGGGAGGTGGGGGAGGGAGGAGGGGGAAGGAGGGGGAAGGAGGAGGGAGGAGGGAGAGGGAAGGGGGAGGAGGGAGAGGAAGGAGGGGAAGGAAGGAGGGGGAGGGAAAAAGAAAGGGAAGGAAGGAGAAAGGGAAGGGAGAGGGAAAGGTAGAAGGGAAGGGAAGGGAAGGGAAGAAGGGAAGAGGAACTAGGAGAGATGGCTCGACAGTTAAGAGAGCATACTGCAAATCAAAACAACCCTGAGATTTCACCTCACACCAGTGAGAATGGCTAAGATCAAAAACTCAGGTGACAGCAGATGCTGGCGAGGATGTGGAGAAAGAGGAACACTCCTCCATTGTTGGTGGGATTGCAGACTGGTAAAACCATTCTGGAAATCAGTCTGGAGGTTCCTCAGAAAATTGGACATTGAACTGCCTGAGGATCCAGCTATACCTCTCTTGGGCATATACCCAAAAGATGCCTCAACATATAAAAGAGACACGTGCTCCACTATGTTCATCGCAGCCTTATTTATAATAGCCAGAAAATGGAAAGAACCCAGATGCCCTTCAACAGAGGAATGGATACAGAAAATGTGGTACATCTACACAATGGAATATTACTCAGCTATCAAAAACAACGAGTTTATGAAATTCGTAGGCAAATGGTTGGAACTGGAAAATATCATCCTGAGTGAGCTAACCCAATCACAGAAAGACACACATGGTATGCACTCATTGATAAGTGGCTATTAGCCCAAATGCTTGAATTACCCTAGATCCCTAGAACAAACGAAACTCAAGACGGATGATCAAAAGGTGAATGCTTCACTCCTTCTTTAAATGAGGAAAAAGAATACCCTTGGCAGGGAAGGGAGAGGCAAAGATTAAAACAGAGACTTAAGGGACACCCATTCAGAGCCTGCCCCACATGTGGCCCATACATATACAGCCACCCAATTAGACAAGATGGATGAAGCAAAGAAGTGCAGACCGACAGGAGCCGGATGTAGATCGCTCCTGAGAGACACAGCCAGAATACAGCAAATACAGAGGCGAATGCCAGCAGCAAACCACTGAACTGAGAATAGGACCCCCGTTGAAGGAATCAGAGAAAGAACTGGAAGAGCTTGAAGGGGCTCGAGACCCCATATGTACAACAATGCCAAGCAACCAGAGCTTCCAGGGACTAAGCCACTACCTAAAGACTATACATGGACTGACCCTGGACTCTGACCTCATAGGTAGCAATGAATATCCTAGTAAGAGCACCAGTGGAAGGGGAAACCCTGGATCCTGCTAAGACTGAACCCCCAGTGAACTAGACTGGTGGGGGGAGGGCGGCAATGGGGGGAGGGTTGGGAGGGGAACACCCATAAGGAAGGGGAGGGGGGAGGGGGATGTTTGCCCGGATACCGGGAAAGGGAATAACACTCGAAATGTATATAAGAAATACTCAAGTTAATAATAAAAAAAAAAAAAGAGAGAGAGAGAGAGAGCATACTGGTGGCTGGAGATGGCTGGGGCTGGAGAGCTGGCTCAGAGGTTAAGAGCACCGACTTCTCTTCCAGAGGTCCTGAGTTCAATTTCCAGCCATGAGTTCAATGACTCACAACCATCTGTAAAGAGCACATACTGCCCTCTCATCATATAATCAGGCTGCTTACAAGCACCTATAAACTTCAGTTTCAGAGAGTCGGACACCCGTTTTTGAACTCTGGGTATCAGAATGCACTCACATTTTGCACGCGCACACATACACACACACACACACAAGTAAAAATCTGAGAAAAGAATACATTTAGTACCTAAATAATTTAGTATTACACCAAATCATGACATGAGACAGCATGATAGCACATGCCAGTGATCCTAGCATTCTGGAGACAGCTGGACTAAAGAGCAAAACTAAAAACAAACACAACACTATTTGGTTTACAGAATATGAAATGGCAATTTATTAACCGAGCAAAGTGACGCCTGAAGGGAAAACCCAAGGATCAGTCTTCCCCTGATTATATCTGTGGTTGGAGAGGACATGTTACAGCATTGTTCAAATTTGTTTTGAAGTTTTGACTATTCCTTTACACAGGTAACAGGAATGTGGACTTTAACCTAATAACATTTCTAATCCACATACCTGTGTTAGTCTTAATGTCAACACCAATTATAAAGAGTATGAAAATAAAACATCACTTCTAACCATGTCATTAAACACACCTACCGGGTCATCTCCCAGGCAATCCCAGAACTACAAAACAAATGTGAAAATAGCACTCTGCAAGGTCTCTGGATTTAACATCTCAAAAAGGTACAAAAATAACACTGTGGCTTTCCTACCCCTTAGGGCAAGAGTAAGCCTGATTCTTTGATAACATGAAGAAAACTTTTAAGTTGACTGGCCCTTTGTGGGGCTGTGAAGCATGTTTTTAGTCTGCACGGAGAAAAGTCAGAGAGATGTTAGGGATTTCTCTGCAGTCTCTTTTAATCATTCATTCACACTGTAATCCTGACTGGCTCAGAAAGACAATCACACCACCCCTTACCCAGGCTCCGCTTTTGTCACAGAGGACCATGCCTCCCTCTTCCATAATCTCAGTTCTGTGGAAAGAGGAAAGATCAGCGTGTAGAAGGCGGCAGCATCCCAGAGACTCCAAAAGAGGCCGGGAGAAAATGCACTTTTTGATGGTGCAGCGAGTTTTCAACATGATCAAAGCATATCCCTGCTAAGGCCCACGCCTCCAGGAAAACAAAACAGCCAACAAGGACAACTTATGTTTAGACCTCCTTCTGATATTGCACATCACTGTACATAGGCGCCTAGCAATTAACGTTTTAAAAATTCAAATATATTGTATTCTTCTCTCAACGAACTCATTCAAAAAGCTAAATAAAGAAGCTAATTCTAGTAATAATGTGGTTTTAAGTTCTATTTTCAGATTTTTCTCTCCAGTTGCGCCTGTTCTTTAAATCTATACTATGAGATCAAAAGCACTTCCACGGTGCATCCAGGGGAAAATCTAGTCAGGCCTCTGAATCACTTTCCAAATGGGTTCAGTTCTACATTAAGAGGGTTTCCATCTGGGGAACGGTGAAAGGTGAAGATCTGCTCTAAGGGAAAATGAGCAGGTTCCAGAACATCCAAACGCCACGGAGTTCACCCAGGCTGCACAGCCCCCATGATAGTGCTCTAGTCCAAATCAGGACTTCAGAGTGAATATTGCTGAGGCCAACACAGCACCACGGACTGTTTCACATGCAACTGAGGAGGATTCTGCTTCTATCCCAGCATCGCCTGAAGGAAACGTGAACAGACGCAGTGGGCTAAGTGAGTAAGACAAGTCCAGTGTGCATTCTCTATAACCTGCAGATCCAACCAACAGTCATCCCGAGAAATATGCTAGAGGGTTATTCATACGTGAGCATCCCCACAATACTATTTCAAATAGCTAAAACTGCCATCAACACAGTTTCCCAAAGCAGGACGAAGAGTGAAACAAAGTGTTAGCACACAATAGCCCCGCTCTCCTGGACACTCAGCAGAAGCCAAGAAGTCAAGAGCAAGGCACCAGAAGATGGCAGGACTATCCTCCCTAGACATCATTTTGTAGGACAGCTGGTTCAGGGCCATTAAGGAAGAAGAGTGAGAGGTCAGGTGGGTGGCTACCTTCTCACTTGCGGTTAAATGAAGCACATCTTAATCACCTAGTCACGCCGTGCTTTTCAGTTCTGCAGTCCTCAAGAACCAAAACTATTTTCCTCAGTCTGTTCTTGTCACTGATTAGGTTATCCACATGCAGTTCCCAATACATTCCAGGCTGAGGTGGGTGTGGGGAGCTACTCTATTGTAATCTTGTAGATCACTTAACTTGCAGTAACAGTCATAGTTCACCTGATTAATGAGAAGACAGGGTCCAAGCGCCATTAGATAGGGAGTTGTGGAGCATGAGATATGATCTCAGTATTCTGACTCAATAGAGTCAGCACAGCACAGCAAAATGCTTACAATATGGTGCATGAGGCGGGGTGCATTTAAAACTACATGCAGTATAATTGCAATTTTATTGATGCACAATATTTTAAAAAGACAGGAGCCACAGATGAGCTTATATATCTAGGATGTGGGATTTGAGGCATGGCTTTCATAATCTTACACATTAGCCCAGTTGGATGCAACACACATTTTTACAATAAGAAAGTCTCTATAGATTTTACTATAGATAATACTTTTCATACTGAATCAAAACTAATGTATTTTCTTTAGAAATGAAAATGTATGCACTAGTAAAAAATAAATGGAGATCTAAAATATGTCTAATAAATAATGTAAGTAGACTTTTAATAGGCTAGATTTTAATGCATATTCTCCTGTGTGTCAGTATATATTAAGCGCATTATTCATTTGTTTTCTAATTCACATATAAATTAACCAATCTGAAAAAGCTCCTTGGTTCTGTGAATTATTGATGTTGTCACCTGCTGGAGACTTAATTCCAAGAAAAATATACGAATCACTACATCACAAGCACAAATCCTTTTGACACAAATTCAATTTCTGTGGCAACAATAATATATTGACTTAGCTTATTTTTCTATTTTATGACACTTATTAATGGTACATATAAAAGAAATCTATCATTTTTTCCTTATTGAAAATGTAAACGGCATCATGTCATCTTGAGAAAGTTAAGGTAAACATCAACATGCTGACTCTACCTGTTAATGCAATCATGTCAAGGAGAACACGGTCCCAACATATAAAAAGGGGAAGACAGGATCCTGAAGACCTTGTCTCATAATATTGTTCCCATCATACAATGTAACCAGACTGTCCACATGTGCATGACACTATAGTAAATACAAGAGTACTTGCTCTCTCCCCAGGACCTTATAGCCAAAGTGCTACAAATAAAAAATTAAAAATCAAAATGCTGATTTTTAAGTAAGACAAGCCCTAGGCAGGTAACAGCTGGGGGGCAGCGAGGGGAGTAAGTTCTCTAAACACCCAATGACAAAAAAGAGTTCCTACCTGCTCATTATATATTCTTAACATGCGAACCTCACAGCAATCATCTAAGACCAAAATCAGATTTACTGCCATAGATAAGTAAAGTTTGCAATACAGATCTATTCTTCTAAAAGAATGAAAGTCCTAGAACATCCATTCCTGTAAATTTTATTAAACAGGACAAGGTATCCAGCAACAAGTACGAGTTTTATGGTTTTGCTGCTTACCCTAGGAGAATTTACTTTCTATTAGTGAAAAAGATCTTTAAAATACAAGGAAATTACAGAGGACATTGGAAGCTCATGAGTATTCTGTGAAACGACAAGTAATGTCGTGACCATAAGGGAAGCCTGGAATTGAGGAAGGGTTGAACAGTGCAATTTTCCATGTGAGGAACAGGGGCTAGAGAGAGGAGTCAGCAGTCAGGAGCACAGGCTTGCTCTTCCAGGAGATGGGAGTCCCATTCCCAGCACTCACACGGTGACTAAGTCAAGTTCCAACACATCTGACACTTCTGACCCCTGAGAGCACCCGTACACCCACAAGCAGAGCCACACACATACACCCGTAATGTAAAGACTAATAATGGGACTAAGTGTGGGTCTGATGAGGAAATGACACATAAACAACCTCACAAGTCATGGGTGGGCTCCAGAGTTAGTTATTTGCATATGAGAACAAGGTTTTCAGATGCAAAGAGCAGCCGAGCAAGGCCATTAAAAACGAATATGCCTGGAACCAGGTAGCAAACAAACCAGTGTATAGACTCAAACACACAGTGAAGGCAGCCGCAGCTCAGTCCTAGATCAGGTTAAGGACGAGAGCTTTTCTTCCTCTAGCTAGTCACAAATAACTGTGCATGTTCAAAAAACACTTTACACACAATCAACTTAAATAATACATAATTCTCAAATCAAATCACTATATTATATAAGTTACATGGTGGGAGGTTGTTCCTGCACTTAAATAATCATTTACTTCAGAGTCTTGTAAGCAGTTTGTTTGGCCAGAGACATTTACTGCTTGTTTGGTTATGCTTCCAGAGTCATTTACCAAAGACATTAAAAATACTCCCCAAACACTAAAAGCCAATAAAAGCAATTTTGGGACAAACTCAGCTAATTCTGTAAACAAAACTGGCTTTTTAATGTAGGATTAGTCCAAAGGGCATAAGGAACAGCCAAGCTTGTTTAAAGAAAAGAGGGTAAGGGGAAAATGCTTAACAATAATTTAAACATAACTCCAAAGAGCCCTTGGAACTGTGAGCAATATTTCTAAGAAGTTCTCTCATCTTCACAGATAGCCCTGGCTTCGAGGACTCTCAGAGAGCCCAGCATCAGCTGGTATTTGCCACAGCTCCAGTTCCAACACCTTCCTTCTACAATTACTAATCCCCAAATTACTGAGGCATCAACAGTTTATCCTCCACTCAATAATTCTATACATAAGCATGTAACCTTTCTAGAAAAGAAGAAGATACCCTAAGGCGAGCCTTTGCTCCCACTGGCTATCGGAGTCTTGAAAGGATGGATCTCAACACCAAGTGGAATCTCATGCTGAGAGAAGGAAAGGAGCAGGTCTGAGATTTCACACAGTTGTGATAGTGTCAGATCACCTCGTTGGACTCACTGAACCCAAGGCCCTGATGGTGGGCAGGACCACACTTTGACAACAGCAGACAGCATAGGTTTTACCTAACTTCAACCTAAGTCTCTGTCTTAGCCAGGGTTTCTATTCCTGCACAAACATCATGACCAAGAAGCAAGTTGGGGAGGAAAGGGTTTATTCAGCTTACTTCCACAATGGTCAGGAAGCAGGAGCTGATGCAGAGGCCATGGAGGGATGTTTCTTATTGGCTTGCTCCCCTGGCTTGCTCTCTTATAGAACCCAAGACCACCAGCCCAGGGATGGCACCACCCACAATGGGCTGGGTCCTCCCTCCTTGATCACTAATTGAGAAAATGCCTTACAGCTGGGTCTCCTGAAGGCATTTCCACAACTGAAGCTCCCTTTCTGTGTTAACTCCAGTTTGTGTCAAGTTGACACACAAAACTAGCCAGAACACAAAGGTGGACTTGGAGGGGACCAGTCACGGAACCTCTTTTCTCCTCTTCTCAATGTGGCCACATCAAATCAATCTTCTTCCTTTCACTATAAATTGAGTCTTTACTTGGCCTAGTGAGGGGCCTATCTCATTAGGGATGCCAGAACACAGGTTCTAACCCCAACATCAAATGAACCAACCAGTGCTCTTCATTCTCTGAGCTCTGACAGAAACTCCTAGGTCCTGTCCCTCTGTTCAGGCTGCTTCTAGTATCCTACATGTATTCCCACTCACCCTTTCAACACCCGTGCCTCAGAAGGGCTCCCTAACGTGCCCCCTACACACATAGCAGCCTTCTGTGAACTGTGACAAAGTACTTACTGCAGAGAAGCCAAGGCCAAATCCCCCTGCACCAGCACTCTATGCTAACACCCACCAGCTTTGTCCCTGTGGGCACTTAACTGCCTGGAAGACTTGAGGGAAGCAGCCATGCAGGGTAGACAGCACCTCCACCCATTTTCTCCCGTCCTTCCCCAATCACCGTACTTCATGAATGTTCTCAAAGCAAATTTTAACAGTGCTTCCCATGTGAGGCTCTACTGTTATCAGTTTTATCCATCTAATCTGCTTTTATCCTGTCCTTATTATTAAATGTGTGTTACTTTTTGACCCACTAGGGCAGCCGTTCTCAACCTGTGGGTCCTAACCCCTTTTGGGGGATGGTCTAACAACAACCCTTTCCTAAAGGTCACCTAAGACCTTGGAAACACATTTATATTACGTGTAATGTAATGTGTAAATACAAATGTATTCACATTCCGATTCATAACAGTAGCAAAATTACAGTTATGAAGCAGCAGCAAAAATAACTGTATGACTGGAGGTCATTATAGCATGAGGAACTGTAGTGAAAAGCTGCAGTGTTGGGAAGGCCGAGAACCATGCTCTAGGGCATGGTTTTGTCATGGCCACGTTGTTTGCTAGCTGTCAATCGGTCGTGTGTCCTCTTCTCAACTGCTGGGACCCTCACATTGCATTATAGTTCTCTGGAGCTCAGGTCTTTAGGCTAGGAGCCATACATGGGCTGAGTTTCTCAATGCCATCCCTAGGGTGAGGACGCTGCTGCACATCGGGAAGCTAACAGAAAGATGGATGACGGAGATGTCCAGAAGATAAAATACCACACTTAGGTACGGGCCAACCTTAATTCTCACTAAAAGATAAAGATCCCACTTCTATCTTCCCATAGTCCTTTTGTTTATAATTCCCTTCAGACCCTGATCACTATTTGTTTTATAGCTTACTTTTATAACTCATCTTTTACTCTTAGTCCCCTAACAAACCAGAACATAGGGAGCATTTATTAGCCCCCAGCTTTCTATCCAGCTTAAAATGAGACTCATCTGAAGTTGTTTCCTTCTTTCTTTGATATACAGACTCCTGAATAATCCCCCAAACAAACCAAATCAAAATACTCAACGGTGAGTCTTGCCTTTGGTTGTCAACTCTCCCAGCTGACTGTGCTATAAAACCAGACTACAGGTCAGCAAGTTAGGCAAGCGATTTGCAGGTGAGTGTTCTAATTCCCAAATGATCATGATGGAATCTAAAAATGCACAAATCTGCAAATGGTGGATAACTGTTGGTTTATTTGCATTGTGTACATCATGCCTTCCCTAAAATGCCTGTCACGAAAGTGAGCCCAGCAGACAACACAGGGCAGAACCCAAGCAATGTCAGTCAAATTCCCCTTTTCTCTGGAAACCTGTGAGTATCATGGACATTAGAGTCTCCTCTTTCACTGACCATGGGCATATATGCAGACCTGGGACTGAGCAGCCTCAGACATGGCTATGTGAACTAAGAGGAGTGAGAGTCACAGTATCCAGAAGAACATAGACTGCGTGGTTGATGAGGGAGAGAAGAAAGAACGTGCTTTCAGTTCTGGGCTGTAATCCACCATGAGGACTGGCAAACCTTTGTTTGATTCCTGGAGCTCTGCAATCTGACCTTACGATTCCCTTTCCCAAGTTTAAAAGAGACACCACACAGTGATCTGTTCCTTTAAGCCAAATGGCCCGGGACTAAGAATCCAAGGTTGCTAAATGGCCCTTAGGTTCCCATATGACACTGCCTACCTTTTCATCATTGTGCCACTACTTTCTGTATACTTACTGAAATTACTAATACACCAAACTGCCCCATAAGCCAATTATCCCCATCTCAGAGATCAGAAAATTGAGTAGCACCGAAATGACTTGACAGAGCTAGTAAGTGGCTGGCCTAAGAATGGAATCAAGGTCAACTTAAATCAGGCCTGGGCTCACTCCCTTCCCCACTGTCCCTTGCTGCTAGGACAGACTGCAGTAGTCACAGCTACAGAGGCAGTAAAGACGAGGCAGTTTCTGAGGTAAAGTTAAATGAATAGGCAAGTGGGACTCCAAAAGGATGGTTATCCGGTTGGAACAACACTGAGCACCAACAAGAAGAACTTCGGGGAAAGGAGTAATTCCTATAAACTGACCAGCATTAGTAAGAGGTATATAACAAAAATAAAATGAAAATCAGAGACTTCTTTACTTCTCACACGTATGCACTTACGTTTTATGTGGCAATTTCTGAGACCAAAGCATCCATCTTGAGGAGAAACTCATTAAGCACAGTATGTTAATTAAGCGGGTGTTCTAAGGCAGGTGTTCTCAACCTTCCTAATGCTGCAACCCTTTAATACAGTTCACGATGTGGTGACCCTGGCCATAAAATTATTTTTGTTGCTTCAAAACTGTAATTTTGCTGTTATGAATCATAATGAAAATAATCTTGTGTTTTCCGATGGTCTTAGGCAAGCCCTGGGAGAGGGTCGTTTGACCAGGTTGAGAACCACTCTTCTAAAGGGCGATGAAAATAGTCCATCTAAGGGAAGCTAAGCTGTTGGACTCAGGAAGTAAACAACTTCAAGAAGTCCCTATGGCCCTCCCTCCCCAAGCACATGCAGCAGTAGACTGCCTGCAGACCAAACCAAGCACCCCAGAGATCCACAGAGCTGCCTGAGATCAGAGCTGCCAACAGGAGACTCAGGCCCACTAGGCTGCCTGAAAAGGTAACCCCTGTGATTGCCTGCAGGCTGTGCGAGGAGCTCCAGGGTTCTAGTTTTCATGACCCACAATGGGGTGGGCTTTGGTGATGTGGTGGTCTTTGATTATGTCTGTCCCTGTAAGTAAGCCTTCACCTACATTCCTATGAGTAGGACCCAATAAAACTTACTGGTTAAGCACATGGGACTGGTGTGCCCGGTTTCGCATTGGTTCTCTATCTGGGGTGAGTAGATAATTGTTGATGCCTCCCTGGGAATAGTATCACAGGACACTGTGTGTTATTTAAGCTTTAGTGCAGAGTACGATCCTATAAACTATACCTTTCTGATTCAGAATACAGCAGAAACCACAGAAATAACCACATTCCAACATAATATTAAAAAAGACACCTCAATGGCTAATTAAAGAATATTAATTTTTAAATTCTAATAGTTAGAAATTAAACTATAAGTGTCTTTGTCTAATTTGACTAGTAGTTTTATTTCTATCCTTTAAATTGTTGAATCACCTAAGCCAAATCAAAAAGAGTACACATTTGCAAAGTGAATACCTGAACAAAGTGGGGAAAGAACAATGGAGTTCTTGCACTTCAATTCTAATGAGCCTGGAGAATGTTTCGTGTGTCTTTAGATCTACTCATCAAGCGGAAACAGATAGGGAGCCCTGAGGCTAGCGAGAGTCTTACTGGGCTTGGGATATAGAGAACTCTGAAGCAGAGAAACTCTCTTGAAGGACTTTAGAGCTCCCACGGCCTCACTGTATACAAGTTTGAGGCCAGTGTAGGCTGCATTACCTGAAAATAAAAATAAAGGGGCTGGAGAGATGGCTCAGCGGTTAAGAGCACTGACTGTTGGCTCTTCCAGAGGTTCTGAGTTCAATTCCCAGCAACCACATGCCCTCTTCTGGTGTGTCTGAAAAGAGCAACAGTGTATTTACATAAGAAATAAATCTTTAAAAAATAAAATAAAAAATAATTAAAAATTATAAAATAAGTTTATACATTTATATAAAAGGAAATCACATCTACTGATGAAGTTAAAAAAAAAGTGATGATGGGTTGGGGATTTAACTCAGTGGTAAAGCGCTTGCCTAGCAAGAGCAAGGCCCTGGGTTCGGTCCCCAGCTCTGAAAAAAAGAAAAGAGAAGAAAAAAAAAGTGATGATGATAATAATGTTTAGCACAATCACTAAAAAAAATATAGAGGTGGTGTCCAGAGAACGACTTAACAGTCAGGGCCTAAGCACACTGCCAGTGTTCACATCTATCAAGGCCTGTTCCCTACTGGGACACCTCAGGAAGGCTCCCAAGCCTCTTCAGATCTATGTGAGAGTCCTCTTTCAAAGGAGTGTGTGAGGAGTTAGTGATTAAGACAGTGCCCAGCCCAGGGTCAGAGCAGTGTGAGGTAGCTGCCATAAGGATGATGCCCACAGTGTTTAAACCATATGATAGGAGCAGGAGGTCAAACAGCAGGGAGGGTTTCCACCAGGAGGCCGCAGCCAGGTTCAGCACGGTGACTGCCAGGTTCCTCCACTAGAGGGAAGGTATAGTAGAGAACTGAGGCAAGAGAGAGAGAGAGGAAAGGTCACCTATCTCTTTATATTTCACCATGTGAGGTTGCAGGAAGCTAGGAATGTGAAGGAACCCTGAATCAAAGAAAGCTCCAGGGCACCTTTGTGGAGAAGGGATTTAGGAAGAAGCAAATGTTGACAGCAGAAGTGGGCAGGGAAGGGAAGAGAGGCAAAGTCAGGGGCTAGAGGCTGAGATTAAGAAGAAAGGAAAAAAATAGATCCAGGGCCCAAACTTCAGGAAATGTGGCCCTCTCCCATGAAGGGCAGAGTGCCTGGACACAATGTCCCCTGTATCTGGCAGGAAAGAAGTAATGAGAAAAGACAAAGAGAAAGGGGGAAAAAAGTCAAAATGTTCAACAGCAGAGCTCCTGTCAGATCCCCTTCAACATAAGCAGCTCGGCAGGGCAGACTGCGATTCACAGTGATGAGGCCTCCTTTACTTTGATGTGCCCCTTGACAAGTGCAGCACCAGAATACTAACAGGTGCCACATTTGCACTGGTAAGCACTGTGCCTAACCTATGACAATACTCCCAACCAATCCTCACCACAATCCACATACAGTGATCAGATCCATCTTACCAATAGGAAACTAGAAGCTCACACACAGATTAAGGAATTCCAGTTTAAACCTAAACTGTCATAACGGTTATGGCTGAGATATAGACAGGCCGATCCTGAAGACTTCTGGTAGTTTTTACATGCCTTTGCCCAATATCCCTGGAACCTTTTATAAAAGGAAATGGACATCTAGGATATCCAAATTATATTTAAACAGATTAATCATAAATAAACAAATGAAAAATGCACAAACCAAGTGGCATGAAGTTCCTAGAGTAAGCTGGCTTCTCAGGCGAGCAGTCTATAAGCCACCGCACTACCTGGCACCACAGTAAAAGTGACCCTCGAGCTTTCGAGCACGCGCATAAAAGAACTGAAAGCTTATGGAAGGAAGCATTATCAGTAAGAGCAAAACACCCTTGGACAGGAGGCTGAGTGAAGTCAGAACATGATTTTAATTGGAGACCTTCACCCTTCATAAAGAAATGAACCTGTCACGTTGGATTTCTGGATACGGATTGCAAGTACTCCATTTTTCATATTCATTCCTCAGGCTGTCAAATTATTCATTAAAAATGAATTGTAATTGTCATTATGAATTGAATTCTAGCCAAAGTTTCAATAAACAAAAACAGTTTAATTCTAACGTCCATAATTAATGTTACCAGTGTGAAAACCTTTTATTTAAAAATGAAATGTTACAAGGTTTTACTTTATGATACAAATAAACAGCCGACCTTGGAAAAATGCGTCAATTAAAATAAAAAAAAAGCTATATCCTAGGGAAATAGTTCACAATAAAGTTACCCAAGTCTAGCTAGGAATGGTGGTACACGTCTATAATGCCAACATTTAGAAGACTAAAACAAGAGGATCGGGAATTCAAAGCCAGTCTTTGCTATGAGTTCAAAGCCAGTTTAGACTACATTAAACATTGTCTCAAATAAAATTACTTTAATCAAATAAATATACAATTATGGATGTTACAATTAATCCATGTAAGGGTTTCAAAACATTCTACAGCACACCTCCTGGAGGAAGCAGTGGCCCTCTGAACAGGCCTGTTAGCCAGTCTTTAACTGGTGAAGGTTTGACTTGAACCTCACCCACCAGAACAAAGCTCAAACCCCTCAGCGCACAGAGTGCCCTCATCAGATATCTTAACTCATAGCTTCCTTCCTCCTTCTCTCCCAGCATTTATTATATACCATGATGCCCAATGATTGGGAACGAAGAAATACTAATTCCATTCACAGATCACCCTAAAAAATAACAAAATCAAAACCTACATTTAAAAATACTTTTTTTTCCATTTTAAATCCTGTAAGACCTCAAGGAAATTACAGGGACATAATATGAATGAAGGAGAGAAAAAGGACAATTCCATATGATTTTTAAAGCTTCTTGGTGAGCATCTCTTTTATGATTAAATATATAAAAACATATTTAAGACAGCAGGGTTCTATTTTACCCAAGACACCTATTAGAACTAACCTTCTGACACTCGCTGTATACATCCTTCGCTACTGATTAAGTGCTGACACCATTTTTGTCTCATCATTAAATAAAAAGCTGTGGAAAACTTTTGTTTGATTCAAGTACTTTAAATCCA
Source organism: Rattus norvegicus (assembly GCF_021556685.1). Lineage (NCBI taxonomy): Eukaryota > Metazoa > Chordata > Mammalia > Rodentia > Muridae > Rattus > Rattus norvegicus. The sequence continues at coordinate 68,782,101 of NC_141548.1, forward strand.
ATAAGAGTGACTTAGTTTCAGCAACAAGTCATCAATCACATTAAACTAATGGTGTTAATAATTTGCATCTTAATGGTTTTATGGTTTTGTTTTGGATTTATATGTAAATGTAGCTTGGTTTGATAGCTAAAAAAGATCCGTAAGTATACTTACACTCCACTTTATATTTACACATGTATTAGTAACATTATTTTTATCATCATTTAAGACCATTCCAGGGTATCACAGGAGGGTCTTTTGGTTGTTTCATTTATATGGAGGTTTCATGAGTCCCATTTTACAGATAAGTACCACTGTTCAGAAAGCTTTAGAAACCTGTCCTAACCATTGGTCCTGACCACAGCCCTACCATGGTCACCTGGCACTGCCAAATAATGTTTCTGGCCCTGTACACCAGAAGGAACTAACCTGGTTTGACAAAGATTCTCAGGATAAGGAAATTAGTCAAATATCCTGTGTATGTGCCTAGTGACCTAAAATGCACACAGAAATCACACTGCTACTGTTACTGTACAGCAAAAACAGCCAACCCTTTACACAGCACACACTCATAGGTGACACATGGGAAGCACTGCTCCTCTACACCTACACTCCTACACTGAGTTTTCATCTGCAAAACTGCCCTGCTTTGCGCATGAGGAAAGGAAGGCACCTAATGAGACAGCTACTGCCTGAGACTGCCCAGCTAAGAACTGGTCCAGTTGGGATCCAAGCCCTGAGAATGGGAGAAGTTACTGCTCATGTTAGCCATGCCCCTCCAAACAAAAACAGTAACAGAGAACGACAGAGAGCTGTGCGAGGAATAAAGTCCACAGCACACACTTCCAGAGAGCCTGCAGCAAGGTAACTGGAAACTCCATCATTTCAGCTACAAAGCCGAACGTTTTTAAACTCTCAAATTGTCTCCTAAGTTAATAATGACCACTTGCCTTGCAATTTGAGAAAAATTGCTCCCAATGGTAAGGTGTTTCAATGCTACCCTGCTGCTACCGAGAAGACATTACCTTTGTAGATGCTGTTCAAAAAGAGCTCGTGCTTTGATCCTTAATATCCCATGAAGTAAAAGGTTATGCTTAATCTATATTTTATAGATCTAAAAGTCAAATGAGGCTCTGGGATAAACAAGCGCGAGTGTGAAGCCAGCATAGTCCTCAGCACTCGCTTGACTCCTGGTTTAGATGATGCTGTGTGCTTAAAGACAACTCCATTAGTGTAATATCTTGTGGGCTTTTTTTTTCTTGTATTATTCTGCAAACATAAACAAGTTATATACATGTTAATTTACATTCTATATAAAAAGCCAATTTTAAATCCAATTTATAAGACAGTAAATACATAAAGATCCTAAGACACAGCAATAAAGTTATGCCATAAAGCAGAGTTAATTCAAGGCAACGAAATAAAAGCAGGACAAATTTTAGCATTCCACCAACTGCACAAAGGTGTTTCAGGTAACATCTGTTCGGAAGCAATTGCTACAAGACAGACTAGATGCGAGGCAAGGTTTCATAGTATAATAAATGTATGTCAGTGTGCTTGCTTCATAATTAAAGACATGAGCCTTTGAAAAAAGCAATTAAGCCCTGCTCTAAATCTGAGACAATCATCCCTTTGCCCACCCATCCTTACCCTCAAAGAAAAAGATCCAGCCCCGTCTACAATACTAAACATTGCACATCTCTATTCTCAGCAGCTAATTGGACTGCCAGAAGAGCCACTTGATACATTTTTCATAACTCATACATTTTAAAAAATAGGGGAGGGGTGGTGATATAAGGGCCAAGCCTGGATTTCTTACAGCTATAGAAATATAACCTCTGAACCTCAATATTCCTATGTCTAAAGTTAAAGAAAAAAGAAACTTCTGTTTTCCTTGGGAGGGCATCTCTTTGGAAAGCTGGGTTCTATTCATAAGGAAGACTAGAAAGGAAAATCTGAGAGAGGTTAGGGCTATTTCTTGTGAAAACACCCTAAATAAAATTACTTTCCCTGCAAATGAAGGTTACTAATGGCTGATCCATTACATACAGACTATTGATAAGCATGAAGGTGCCCAAGGCCTTCAACTAAGAACATTACCTAGATTCTGGATTCTTTAGGTTGACCAAATATCTATGTTTACTAGGCCAGCCTGGTCTACATTGTTAGGCCAGCCAGAGCTACATAGTGAGACTCTGCCACAAAAAGACGAAGATGGGGGCTGGGGATTTAGCTCAGTGGTAGAGCGCTTACCTAGGAAGCGCAAGGCCCTGGGTTCGGTCCCCAGCTCCGAAAAAAAGAACAAAAAAAAAAAAAAAACTCCTAAAATCCATAATAGAATACTGATAAGGATCAGGACCTTGCAACTGTAAGCATCTTTACAAAACGCATCCCTCTGATGACAAACAAGTCTATTAAGCAAACTTTGTAGGAAGCCATGGCTTTGGTCTGAGCATCTGCCCTCAACCCAACTGACCAAATCAGTGAAGTTTAATCACAGTAACAGAGTTCGACTGGTTACAGAACATCCCAACACCAGTTAACTGATTAGGCTCATCAAGCAACTAGTTCAGCTATAACCAAAAGACTGACTTCCCAAACTTTCCTTGATGTCCTGGTTGGTCAATGCTGACAACAATCTACTCCTCTAGTTCTGGATGTTGTCTAATCATTTTCCTTTTGTATACTCAAGTAAACTTTATTAAATTAACTGGTCTAAGGACTGCTCCTTTTAATACTACCTACCAAACACCCCAATTAAATATATTGGTATTTATAAAATTTGCTCATTCATAAACAAGGCCCCAAATGGTAAAAATACCCCAGTCTCAATTGATAGACCTAAGTCCAAACCATTAAAGACAAGATTTACCCTAAATGGTGTGAGAACTTTGAAACAATATCCCTAATTAAAGAACTCCTCTACCCACTTCAATTAATTAATGATTTATAGGTCTTGTGCTGGATGCTAGTGCCCACAATACAAATGGAGTCTTCTCCCAGAAGCCATGTCTTGGTCAGTCTGGACCTAGTGACAGTCAATGAGTAGCTGTGTGGCTAACAGCAGTTAGAGGAAGAAGTCACTGTAAGGCTTTTCACAGCAAGTAGGAAAACCTTTCTAGTTACTTCTGTTCTTGACGGAAAAGAGGTCTCAGGCCCAGGTGCTGCCTACAAGACCTAGAGCAGGTCCCAGATACAAGTATTTTACTGAACTCTATCTCCCTCTTAAAGTCTCTACCGAGACCACCCTTCCCTCTCAGCGCCTTCCAATTGCACTGCCTCCTCCCCCACGCCACCCCCAGGGCTAGCTCAGCACCTAAATACACAGTGCTTCCTGTATCAGCCAAGGTGGTTGGTCTGCAAACAGCGCACAGCACTTGATTCAGCCCCAGCGCACAGCACTTGATTCAGCCCAACACCACACCGTTACAGACCAGCTTCTACTATTTACAGTTACCATGGAGGACAGGAAATAGGCTACAAACATCTTCACCCAATTCACAAACGACTCAAAGCCCACGGTTGTACATTCAGTAGAAAATAAGGATTCATTTGTCTGCCTCATCAACACAGAATCCAGTAGGCACCAGAGGTGGGACTTAACTAAGACAGGAGCCATGTGACCAGTTTACAATCAGGGGCTACTATTGGCTTGTGAATTTATGGAGGTGAACAAAAAACGCAAACTACTAAATCATCCCTACCCTCGCCACATGGCAAAGCTGCATTACTTGTTCTAGAAGCTCAGAAAATGCCAGTGATCCGATGAAATCAGGCTAAAATCACTTTCTCCCAATCAAGAAAAGGCCAAGAACTGAGTCGACATCCAGCAATAAAGCTGACTAAACTACAGACCAATCATGCCATCCCAACACAAGAGTGCCCTTATATGGTTATCAGGATGTGAGAGGCTGAAAGGGCTGTTCAGAAGGCAAATGAGACGACGCAACCAGCCTCTGGCAAAAACACAGATGAGGCGAAAGAGTTCACTAGGAAAGAGCAGTCCTAAATCAGCTGCATCCTCAAGCTTCTGGTGGAAACAGACTAGCACCTCCACTGAGAAGCATCCCAGTTCAGGCCTCCTGGATTCCCACTGGCTTAACGTGATGTGCAGCCAACAAGGAGGAAAAGCAAGCGGCCATGAAGTCAACCAATGTACAAGACCCAAAGACTGCACACACCAGAAGAACTATTGAGGAATGAACAGTCAAGACGCAAAGGACTATCAAGAATGCCCAGACGGGTATGAAAAAGCAGCAAATGGAACTTACCAATATAAAAAGCAACTACTAAAGTCAAATATTCCAAACAGTAAGATAGAGTAGACACAGCTAATGCCAAGCTGATGGGACAGAACACACGTGTAAAACTGTTATCCCTCTCCAGAGTCTAGCTGGTAAGTCTAGCTGACTGAACAGGCTGTATTATACTTAAGATTACATATTTATAGTTTAAAATACACATATGTATATAACAACTAAAAAAAGAGGCCATAAATTTTAAGAAAGGGGGGGTGGGTCTGGGACATAGGAGGAGCTGGAGGGAAGAATGGGAATAAGGAAAATAATGTAATTAATTATAATCTCAAAACATTAAAAATTTTTAAAAATACAATTAATTTGTAAATAAAAGTCTAACTGCAGATCATCAAGAATCCAAATTACTTCTAAATGAATTATGAAGTCATGATTCAAATCAAGCCCCACCCATGAACTCAACATTGTAGAGTTCAACATCTTAGAACTTCAATGTGTTGTCTTCTAGACTTCATTTCACCTTTGCGTGAGTTTTAACAAATGGTATGGTCAATATGGCATACCGGGGGAATAGAAAACACAATCACCAGCCTTCAGCAAAATCAAATATTTATTCAGGAATGCTATGTTGTAAGATACAGAAAAAAATCACACGACCATGGCAATCTAGACAAAATACACTGAGTACTAACCCAGAGAGTAAACTATAAAAAGAAGAGATGGCATCATCCCATGAATTCCTCTCAGAGTGGATGAAGTGAGGAAGTTAATGCTCTCCTATCCAGTCTAGAACCATAGCAGCTAGGAATAATGAACCACACCCTTTCCACAAAATGTTGCTATTCCTCTTGCTATTTTGAAGCTCACTTCTGTATAATCAATCCCCACTGTTGCTCGGTATTCAATTAAAAGTAATTCAATCACAAGTAAATATTATACTTAGCAATTGATTCACAATCTATTATATCCATAACTTGGATATGATCATGGCTTAAATTCCTGAAACTGTATTTGTCCAGAAAAGGCACATGCTGTTACTACCAACAGAAAAAATTAATTTTTCCATACTTCTATGGACAATTAACAGTCAATATTAAGTCTCCAATTCTCTTGGACTAATACCAAAATCTACCAACCCACGCAATAAGACAAACCGAATGAAATCATCCTCATTACCTATTTTTCTTCCAGCTAACATTAACAAAAAAGCTTACCAGGTGCTAACCATAGCTCTTCTTTATGCATTAAGAACGCAAAGCCAACCCGATTAACGAGTTTCAGATACTTGAAGACTCCTTCCAAGCTAAACAAGACATTCTTTAGCAGTGACTACACAACCCGCCAAGTTTGAAAACGAGTTGCCTCAACTTGAAAAAATATATTCACCTTAAAAGGTTCTTGTTGAAAATATTATACGGGGGTGGGAGGACTATCAGCTACAAGTTCACTTTCTATCTTACTGTTATACTAAAGGGGTGGGGCAAAATTTAACTTTCCTTAAAAATGCAGAATCCGCCTTGATGACGTCAGTACATAGCCATTTGAACTGTTTTTCAGATCCGCCCTAGGAATCGCCCGGCTTCACAGACAGCAGAGCATTCGTCCCAGAAGGGAATCGAATCCCGCCCTGTCGCTGTGATCTAAGCCGATTAACAGCTCTGACCTTCCGAAACAAACCTAAGCTCCCTGCTCCCGGAGATGTCAGCCTGGCGCAGGCAGCTGAAGGCCCCGGGAATCGCCGCACCCCGGGTTCTAGCCCACACTTACCAACTTGGGGCGCTTCTCCCCGAGTTCGTAGGGGCCAGCGGGCGGCGCGGACGGCAGGCCCTTCCTCCGCGAAGCCTTGCTGTCCCGGCCGAGAGCGCGCGCCCGATGCTTCTCCATCTTCCCGGGTCTCGGTCGCGACCTGATCTGGGGCTATGCTCGGCAGACTCACCTTCCGGGTCCCACGCCCGCTGCGCATTAACCGCTGCACACGGCTGGGCCAATACATCCGAAATCTCCCGCCACCACAAGCAGCCCTGTCAGCCAATCCCGCGCCGTGCGACTAGTGACGCAAGGGCCCCGCCTTTTCCGGGAATGCCAACGCCTGGGCCTGATTGGCCCTTCTGCCTGTCCATCGCGCTTCTCGCCCTCTAGGCAGTACAGACCGCCGACCAAAAAGTACTTAGTAAGTAAGGTACAGTTTTGGAAGGAAGATTGCGCTAATGAGAGTCTCTAGCAGGGATTTCCTTGGACTTTGAGAGTAGGCTCTTGAAAAATCTGAACCGCAGTGAACCTCTCCTGGTACTGTTTAAGCAGCGTTGAATATGAAAGCAAATGGTAAGCCCTCTGGTCTCTGGAGGTCTCAGGGTCTAGGTGAAGTACGTATTAGAACCAGAAATGAATGACCGTAACCAGGTCATGAACATTAGTTGAAGCACAGAAGAGAGTCGTCAAGGAACTTTTCACACACATTAGGACAAACAAGCTTTCAGGTACTATGGGATGCCGATTTTTGGTTTGAGGTTGGTGGAAGTTAGTGGACTTTTAAGGGAGAGCAAAAGGCATCCCATGATAGTCATAAGAATGTTAGATCTAACCCAGAGCCGAAAGGCAATCAAGTGAGCCAAGATTACTTGGCCCCTGGATTTGCAGCATTCCAACTCTTAACAATCATGGAAATTCTAACCAGTCAATTAGAATTGTTAACACAGGTGTGGCCCTGGGTTCGGTCCCCAGCTCCGAAAAAAAAAAGAAAAAAGAAAAGAAGAAAAAAAAAAGAAAAGAAAAAAAATAACAGATAGCAATCCTAAATATATAAAGTAGAGAAAAGCTATAGAGGCATGGGCGCTGGCAGAACCTGGGCTCAACGCAAGCAAGCACCTATCCCCAGTATGCCAATAAAGACATTTGTAATGAAGAGCAAACTCTGGACATCCATTTAGTGAGGCTGCACAAGGAAGAGGAACAAATAAAGAGACCCGAGAATCCCCCAAGTCCATCTTTGGGTCCCTGACCTGAGGTTTGGATTTAAATAGTGGGCAAGTCCTGGTCACTCTGTGAATCTGGCATCCTCATCGCCATGTCCCCCACTCAGACCTCAAGGTGACGACAAACCATCAGTCCTAAGTCACGTCTCTTCCTAAGAGATAAGTTGCCCCTCTGGCTGGCACCAAGATTCACCCTTTTCCTCCTCCATTGTTGAAGAATGTGTTGTGTGCACTGAAGGTCAAGTTACGATGCTAATACAGTTTTCTCACACATCACTGCCTCTCCCTCTTTAAACGTCATCTTCACCTTTGAACTATTTCCTTAAAGATATTGATCTTCTGACTACATGGAGGTGATTCTAGCCAAGACAAGTAAACATGAAGTATTGATTTTGGTACCAGAAACAATTCTAGGTATTCCACAGAGACCACTAGCACAGGGGTTCAGATAATGAACCTACGGTTTCCAGTAAGTTTTCATGTACAGCTTTTGGAGGTTTAGATTAGGTTTCGGTCTTGCAGGTAGTGTTTGCTCCTTTTCCTGTTATAATGTTGGTTTTTACTATGTCACACGAGCAGATTTTCATCTTAGCATGTATCCTAAAGGCAGATTCCAAGAGATCATCGTGGTCACCCAAAGAAGTAGCTACCTCTGTCATGATGAGCAAGGAAGACGAAACGTTCATTCTTGTCATTTGTTAGCTGTGCGGTGTTGGAGGTGATGTGTGACTTTCTTTGCCTCTTCATCAGCAAATGCAGCTCACAGAAAGCACACAGAACTGTGTCAGTGTGCTGCAACCAAAGACAACCAAGAGACATACGTATAGTTGGGACAATTTAGGCTTATTACAGAGCATAAGGACATCACTATGATGCTCAAAGCACTTGAAAGATCTGCATTTTGCCTGGGTGATTTGAGGACAACTTCACAGAATACTATTAGGAGGAATGGCCTGGACTGGTTGCTGTCTTGAAGTGGGGGCAGTTTACTCCCCCTGGATATCTTGACGTTTTCTAGGAGCATGGCAGCATGACTCTATATCCAACAACATCGCAGATACTCAGAGTGAGAAATAGGCAATGTCAAAAGACAAAATTCAACTGAATTTAGTTTTTAAAAGTAATTGCATTATATTTTCAATTGCTGAAAAATACACTTCATCCTATAAATTAAAATGACTGTTGCACTGAGCTGAGCAAAGGCTATAATAGTTTCAGCAGGTAAAGGCTAAAGAAAGCAAAATGGACGACTGAAAAGCAGGCTGGTCTCTTCACATCACTTCAGACAGGTTTATCGAGGTGGAAGAACCACCCTGGCTAGGTTGTTCCATGGGCCTGGGTGTTGGACTGAATGAGAGGAAGAAAACAGTTTGAAGAGCACTGTTCATCTCTCTGTGCTTCCTGGGGCACGGTGAGCAGCTGCCATGTTTCTGCACCTCTGTCTTCCCTGCGGTGACTTACACTCTAGCCTGGTGTGAAAAGAAACCCTTCCATCGGTCAGTTGATTTTTGTCAAACATTTTATGTCGATAACAAGAAAATATATTACTACAAGGGGAAACAAGCCCCCTTCAGAACCTAGTGTGAACATGCAGTAGTAGGAGCAGTAGTGACTCCTCTGGTTTGGTCCGCTGGAGCCTGTATCCAGAGCTGAGCCCATAATGAGGCTTACTTAGTCTTCAATGGCTTCCCATGAATTTACATCTCATGGGCATTTTGATATTACATACTAATTTCCTCTGTGCTTAGACAAAATTAAAGTGTTGTTTTGCCTTATTTCTTCCTGGCCGCAGAGTGTCCTTGTCTAGCACAGGTATTCTCTAGGTCTCGGCAATAAGATATTTTGTAGCAGGACAGCAGCAACATGACCTGGCTTTTAGTGTCCGTCCAGTTTCTAAAAACATGGAACCTACTTCAAAGTGTCAAGGTGTCAAGTTGATGCTTTCTTCTCATGCCCTTGGCTCATAAAAGATTTTAATGTAAATAAACAGGAGCTTGAGTTTCTAGTTTAGAAAGAGCCCTCTGGGTTCTCCCACAGAGATTCACTACACCTGCAACATGCTGTTGAAAAGAATGTAGAACTTTTATTTGTGGTGGTTTGCCACTCCATTAGGGGGTGTGGCATAATTGGAAAAGGTGTGGCCTTCTTAGAGCAAGCGTGTCACTGTGGGAATGGGCTTTGAGGCTCCTGTGTTCAGGTTCTGCCCAGTGTGGAGAGACTCCTCCTGGCTGCCTGGAGAAGGCAGTGTCCTCCTGACTGCCTTCAGATCAAGACACAGCACTTCCAGCACTAGGCCTGCCTGGGCAATGCCATGCTTCCCACCATGATGATAATGGACTGCACCTCTTAAACTGTAAGCCAGGTCTTCCGCTCTGATGAACGATTGCAGAAACACAAATCTGTGCTTCGGCCTTATACAAGGTAAGACAAATTTGAAGGAGGGAAAAGGCAATCATTTGGAAAAAAAATCTCAGAATCTAGAAATACTATTTTATCATTTCTGTTCAGCCTCAATATCCAGGCAGTTGCCATTCTCATGCATTTCAGTGGTCACTCTGAATGACTGCACCAGAACATCAAGGTAAGGAATCACTATATCAAATGAATTGATTAGAAGCAATAGTTTTAATGACCCAAATACCATTGCACCCTCACTAAATGTTACAAAGCCCACAGCCATCAAGTTTTGTCTAAGATATAGAATATGTGAATTCCATAAGCCGGAGAAGTATAAAGCTAGAGTGAGCACCTAGGACAACAATTTGATTAAGCTTTGAAAAGTAAATGTATGCAAATCTAGTGCCAAGCAATTCCATACACAGATGCTGTCCTGCAGAAGCCCAAAATATTCGTGCAAACATATGCCTTGCACACTTTGTAATCGCAAAACATAGAAACTAAACTATTATCCTGCAGTCGGGAAGAAGCGGATAAATAGAAGTTGATTAGACAGCAGAGAACGCCTGCTGGAGTTGGGAACTGGGATAATGGGATGAATGGTGGGAAAGAAGTTTGGAGAAGACAGGAAGATGTGTTTTATACACTGGAGGTGGGAGCAGAGAGGAAGGGAGGCTGCAGTGGGTGGTCTGCACTGCTTCAAGTGAGACTGGGGGATGGGCTCTGGAGGAGAGGAGGGAGAGTTCTGCAGATAGCCTTCCTGCTTCCCTGACCAGAGTGGTGCTGACCTTGTTAGCATTCCTTCTAGACTCCGCCCCACAGTTACCTAGCAACAGCTAGGCGTGCCTGACTCACTATAAAAGGGGCTGTTTGCCCCTCCTCACTCTCTTAGTCTTTTACTATCTGTTCCCTCTCTCCCTATTCCTTCTCCCTATCTCCTCCTCCTCCAACCCCCTCTCTCTCCACATGGTCCTAGCCAGCCTCTTCTCTCTCTCTCTCTCTCTCTCTCTCTCTCTCTCTCTCTCTCTCTCCTCAACTTCCCTTCCCGAGCCCTAAATAAACTATTTCATACTATATTCGTCACATGTCTGATACCTCAGGGGAAGGGATGCCTCAGCATGGGCCAGCAGAGGCACCCCCTTTGTCTTAATTAGAGTTTTCCTACTGTGAATAGACACCATGACCAAGGCAACTCTTATAAGAACAGCAATTAATTGGGGCTGGCTTACAGGTTCAGACATTTAGTCCATTATAATCAAAACAAGAACATGGCAGCATCCAGGCAGGCAATGGTGCAGGAGGAACTGAGGGTTCTACATATTCATCTGAAGGCTGCTAGCAGAACACTGACTTCCAGGCTAGGACTAGGATATTAAAGCCCACAGCCACAGTGACATGCCTACTCCAACAAGGCCACACCTCCAAATAGTGCCACTCCCTGGGCCAAGCATGTTCACACACCCTTCTATGTCACCATACTTGGCTCTACCGGAAATATGCTGGCCCTGGTTTTTTTTTTGTTTTTTGTTTTTTGTTTTTTAATAAAACACAACAGACCTCATGTATATGAAGCCCTAGGTTCAATCTGCAACAGAAAACAAACAAAAAGGAAATGAGAGGGGAAAAAAAAGAGATAAAGTTGCCAAAAATATAAACAACATAATAGAATTACATTTGTGTAGTGTGTACATGCACAAATGTGTAAATGCAACACATGTGTAACTATGCAGATGGTGACAATACAAAAATGAAGGAAATATAAACAGTAGATCCATCTACTTGCAGAAAGGGGAAAGAATCAAACCCGACTTTGCGAGGTTAATAGAGCTTTCGTGTTTTTAAAGGGAAAACCTGTAGTAAATCTGGCGAAAGAATAACAATGTGAATAAGCTGGTGCGTGTTTTGTTCTATCCTGCAGTCTATGTGCCAGAAGTGTCTGTGTGAAACTTTTGAGACAATAAAAAATGAACAGGAAGAGCAGTCTCAGAGATGGCGTCCTCGGTTCATCCTCCTTTCCCACAGTTTCAGTTTATTAACGGTAAGGCCATGGCGAGTTAATTTTATTAGTGGAGGCACGGCACTCTATAGTCAGGACAACCTTGATGTTTAGGGATTGTGAGGACAAAGATGCTTCCTTTTTTCTCACCTTCTTTACTTTCCACTTTTGCTAATTCTCTCTTCTCTCCACGTCCTCCTCTGCCCCTTAAAGTAACCCGGATACAAAGAGCCAGGAAATAACCCATACTGCTTCCTTCCCTCTCCTGCTCTCAGGGTAAGCTAACATTTCAGTTCTTTCCCATGTATGCTTTCCAAGTGGTCAGTGGCTAAAAACAAGAACCATCTGTTGACATCCAATGTGCAGCTTAATTGATGACTTCCCTACTTTGACAGTGATTCTACCATAACCTGACACACTGGCAGTGACTGTCACCGAATACCATGGCGTCTTTAATCTTAGTGGCAAGGTGTCAGAAGAGTTATCTAACCAGTAATTCTAATTGTACCTTTATTTGAGTCCCTCATGGGAAGCTACAGTAGTGTTATCTGCCTGTTTTCTCAGATTTGAGACATGGTACCTGACAAATACTTGTCTGTCTTAGTTAAAATTGTACATGAGAATAAAGTCAAATATCGTCTACGGAACGATCCCTAGCATAGTATGATTCAGTACCAGGCTCTTCAACTTTATCAGCATTTTGACCCTTGAGGCTAAATATTCCTTTGTTATAGAAAATTGTCCTGTGTATCCCAGGACTTAGCAATATTCCAGGCATTATCTTGATAAATGTCCTGAAGAGATATGTAATATTCTATTGTATGGATACACGATACACCGTGTCTATTTTGCATATCCACTGATAGGAGTTTGAGGTGTTACCCCCTTTTGGCTATTCAGAATGGTTTCAGAAATATCCACGTGCACGTTTTTGTGGGAGTGTTGGGATCCAATTCTGAATCTAAGGATTCAGCCAATCAGAAATGGAAAATAATTAAGGAAAAGCATCATCTACTTGGAGCGTGTTCATACTTTATCATCCACAAAAATTACAATACAATAGCTATTCAATAGCATTCTTCTGCATTATCTATTTTAAGTAATTCAGAGATGATTTAACGTACTCACGAGGATGCACTTGTGTTACATGTAAATCCTGTATCATTTTTATTTACAGATGGAAACTGATGCCCCAAAGATACTGTTTGGCAACTGTATTCTCATCTCTTAGACATATAATGGTAACAAAAATATCATCCAAGTCACTAGTTAAAGGCAGCAACACAAACTTTATTCAAAGAGTGTTCGGCAAGACATAGGTACATAGAAGAGCAAGATTGTACTTAACTCTGAAAACAGTAAAGACGAGTTTGGGCTCCTTATGGTCAAAGAATAGAGTGAGGATCAGAGACAGAAAATAAAATAAGGGGGAGTCTTGTTAAATCAACTCAGAATTCTTGCTAAAAGTATGACAAGGCAATTTGATACCAGTTTGAAGATAAACTGATTTCATAAGTATCTTATTGATGTGATAAAATATCATGACCAAAGAAACTTAAGAGAGAACGTGTTTGTCCCTGCTTGTTCTGTGTCACAGTCCATCATGGCAGGGAAGCCACAGCAGCAAGAACTTCAGGCATCTAGTCACATTGCATCCATCCCTGGAAAGGAGCAGTCTCTTCCTTATACAACCCAGGATCCTGATTCAGAGAATCATGCTATCCACAGGGCTTAGTTCATCCTGTATCACAACACTATGCCAGAGACATGCTCCCTGCTGTTTCCTAGGCAGCTCATCAGCTTGAGGAATGAGATGAACCATCACAACAGGATTGGAAAAGTGGATTTTACGAGGACGGGGAGGCAAATCCAAGATCTAGAGTAGTTAGGGAAAAGATACAGGATTGAACGAAGAAGAGGACTTTTGAACATACATAAGAGAAACTCCTGGGCTGTGTCACAGGTACCCAACCCCGTGTTGATGATACTGCCACTCATTTTGCACTCCCACTAGCAGGATATGAGGCTTCCTCTGCCGACCCATGCTAAGGCATCCCTTCCCCTGAAGGACAAGCCACAGGACAGTATACTATGGAATAGAGCTTATCTAGGGCATGGAGAGGGGAGTTGAATGAGTAGAGACAGAGAAAGGCAGAGAGAGAGAGAGAGGGAGGGGGAAGGAGAGGGAGAGGAAGTAAAGGAGAGAGGAAAGGAGGGAGAGAGAGACAGAGAGACAGAGAGAGACAGAGACAGAGAGAAGGAGGACGAGAAGGACAAGGAGGACAAGGAGGCCAGCTATGAGCATGTAAAGGGGGTGGGGAGATGGAGAGAGAGGGGATATGGAGCCACAGAACAGAGAAAGATTAAGAAAGCAAGAAAGAAAGGAGGGGCAAGCAGCTCCTTTTGTAGTGAGTAAGGAACACCTGGCTGTTGCCAGGTAACTGTGGGGCGGAGCTTAGACAAAATGACAAAAACCTCATCTCCCACTGCTGAACTATTTTCTCCTGATAGGTTCAGAGAGTGGAAAAATAATTACCTTTGAGTCTTGTACCTAGTGATGACCTCATCAAGATCCGATAGCCCCAACCCAATCATCACACAGGAAGCCCTGGTTAAACTGAACAGCTCAAAAGACTGAACCAAATGGCATGAATCTGGGAAAGAGGCTGATAAGGATGGGAGGTTTAATGGGGACAGAGGCGTCATAAGAAAAGGTTGTAGTAGGAAGACTAATCAGAATGCATTTTAAACATATATGAAATTCTCACATAACAACATGAAAAATAATCTAACCTTCCTAGGAGATGGAAAGTGATTTTGACCTGTCACAAATTTTTTACAAAAGAAATGTTATTAGAATATAGGCACATTCACTCTCTTAAATACTCTCTGTACACAGTCTTGCTCTGTTACAGAACATAGTTACAAAAGGCCTTAAAATACCTTAGGCTGTGTGACCCTTTACAGATGTTCTCTGATCCCTTAAAAATTATTTCCTCTTATTTTACTATATGACAATTACTTTTGTTTGTGACTTTTCTTCAGCATGAATAGTATAGTGATACAAAATAAATATCAATTTTCCACAGTGGAACCAAGTGCCTGTTTTGTGATACTTACATAGGAGTTAACATTTTCAAAATAACAAAAATTCAGTTTAACAAGGTCAAAAATATCTTGCCACTGTAAGCAGTCAGTATGGAGAATAGAGTTGATTTAAGGTATGTGCGAAAAACAAAATTATTATATTCATATGTGATTCTTGTTAAAATACAGTCAAGCAATTTGTACACCGATAAGTTCTCTCTAGGGTCTTATGCTGTAAGTTCAGATAGAAATTCTTCATAGGGAATGTAATTAGTATAACACAGTTTAATGTCATGGTTAATAGTTTCCCAGAGTGTTCTGATTAGAAAATTAATCTGCCTGTGTTTGTAGATGATAGAGCCATTTAAAAGAGAACAGAAATATTCCTATTAATGTGAGATACTTAACTAAGGTTCATTTCAAAGTGTTAGATGTCACTACCAGACCACACTCCCCATATTGGAAACAAATAGAAAAAATGAATTAGGTAATTATTAAGACTGTTGTATGATTATCGTTTAATGGCTTCCTATTAAAGCACAATTACTAAAGCCTAAATATAATTTGTTGAGTCACTTGAACCAATTTGTCTGACAATAGCAAATAGCAACTCTGTCAGTCAAAAGTTAAAAGAACTGTAAAATAGTCTACAAAACCTCTCTGGTACCCAAGAGATATTTTCAAGTCTTTTCCTTTCATCTATATATTACCTCATCATTGTATATATTTTCCATGTTTAATTCTGAATTAAATGACTGTGTGGTTGCCATTCTGTCAGAGCCATATCTTTATTGTGGTGCCTCCTTAAGATGTCTACCTGTGTCCACCCTCTGCTTTGTGTTTTAGTCTACTTGAATCCATCTTCTAAAACATCATTCCCTCAATACAACAACTGAGAGATTGGCATTTACATCATTAAATGGTACATAGCTTATTGCAAAAATTGGCATAGTTAGCATCCTTGCCTTACTGCTGAGATATCTGGCTTAAAGTTGCCAGTGAAATCAAGCCGCACCAGCATGCTGTCCTGACACTGTGGTCACAAGTCACTGGACAATTTTATAATGTCAGATCCTCATTCCCAGTCCTTAATCTTTATCCATTTGCCAGCATTGATTGTGGTAACCTTTCTGAGAATTTCTGCTCACGCACTGCTCTCATCATCTCTCTCAACCATCTTATCTTGACCTCTGCTGAGCCTTTTCAGGTTTGTTCTTGTGTCACAGTCTGCCTTTCTATACAGAATGTTTCGAGGTAGGAAGCCTGGTTTGGTTCCACCCTATGGTAGAGAAGTGATATGTTCCCCCCTACAAATTTGCTCTGTTAGCTTGTCTGCAAAACGGGCAAATTAAATTTTCCAATTCACACTAAACTAAAAGGACCCCAAACGTTCAGTATTAGTGCATCTCGGGTCATCACAAATGACAAGGAAAGGGGTCTCCAACAGGACATGATTCTAGACCTCAGCAGTAAGCAAAGCTGTGCCAACTATTGCAATGAGCAGTGAGCTACCATTTAATGATGTGCCCGCCAGTCTATTAGTAGTAGTACTGAGGGAATGATGGTTGTACAGTAAGATGTGTTCAAGAACTCATTGTGATCACTCTTCTTAATAATCATGAAACCAATCCATCTACCTGCTGACTCAATTATTGTTTTACATGAGACGTCACATGAAACAACAGAATGAATCTTCAAAACGAAATGGGATCTAAAACAGCTTCTCAACCTTTACTATTTATCATAGTCTTAAAGTCTTTCATATGTATTTTCCCAGTGCCCTTCTCTTAAAATCATGGCATTTTTAAGACATTGGATGTACTATAATATGCATATGAACTGTAGGTTTCTCAGTGATTTACATATGAACAGGGAAATTTCTCTGCATGCTGAAGATCGGTTTTCATAATCTTGATATAGGGGGCTATTGCTTCTGCTTCCATGCTCAAACCCACTAAATAATTGGGTGGTTTTCGGTTGCCTTCTGATCCTCCAAGATTTTTCTTTACATTTAAGAAATAGAAAAATAATTGACAAGCATATGTTTACAAATAACTGAGATAACATGTATGAAGGGTTTTAGGACGAACAACAATATCAACCAAACAGACCCCCCCCCCAGAGATCTCAGAGACTAAACCACCAACCAAAGAGTATACACATGGAGCAACCCATGGCTCCAGCCACATACGAAGCAGAGAATGGCCTTGTTGGGCATCAATGGGAGGAGCTCTTGGTCCTGTGAAGGGTCGATGCCCCAATGTAGGGGAATGCCAGGAAAGGGTGGTGGGAGGGAGTAGGTAAGTGAGTGGGGGAGTACCCTCATAGAAGCAGTGGGAGGGGGAGGAGATAAGGGGCTTCCAGAGGGGAAACCAGAAAAGGGGATAACATTAAAATGTAAATAAAGATAATATGCCAGAAAAGAAAAGAAAAAAAGATTAGAATACATTATATGTGCAATAAAGTTTCATTTCCCCATCATATTTATAACTGGAACAACTTGAGATCCACCCTATGGGCAAGCGCCAGTCCATGAGACTATTAATAACACTCTGTAATGCTTGCAGACAAGAATCTAGCATGGCTGTCCTCTGAGAGGCTCTACCCAACAGCTGACTCAGACAGATGCAGACACACACACAGCCAAACAGTGAATGGAGCTTGGAGACTATTATGTAAGAATAGGGGAAGGATTGTGTGGCCCAAAGGGAATAGGAACTCTACAAGAAGACCAACAGAGTCAACTAACCTGGATCCCTGGAGCTCTAAGAGAGGGAACCACCAACCTAAGAGCATACACAGGATTGATCTAGGTCTCCCTGCACATATGCAGAGAGTGCAATTTGGACTTCCTGTGGGTCCCAAAGAACTGAAACGGAGGCTATCCCAAAAGCTGCTGCCTGTAAGTGGAATATGTTCTTCTAGATGGGCTGCCTTTTTTGGTCTCAGTGGGACAGAATGTGCCTAGCCCAGCAGAGACTCGATGATATTCAGGGGGCCCCCACAAATTCAGAGGGGAGGAGGAGGGAGGATGGGAGAAATGATTGTGGGAGGGGGTGACCAGGAGAGAGTTTAGTGAGTGAAATGTAAAACGAATCAAAAAAAATGAAAAAAAAAGGAATGGAAAGAAAGTTTCTTCCAGTGTATGAAATCATAATTACATTTGAATATTGTCAATGTAAACAAAACACTCAACCTCTGGAAATCCCCTGGTACCACCTTCCCTCACAATGCCTGATGCAAAAACCCTAAGTTCTCTTTGACTGGCCCCACCGCCATATTCACAGCTTGATGCATTATAACTAGTTCAGGGTGGCACCTTCTATACCACCCCAAATCTGGAAAGGAGGACTGAATAAAGTGGCCTCTCTGGGTTGGACAAAATGCCTGAGAAAAACAACTTAAGGAAGTTAGCTCTGGTATGGCAGAATATCACATGGTGTGGAGGCAGTGGATGGCCAGGCAGGCTGCTCAATCAGTGGAAGCCAGGAAGCAAGGAGAGAAAGCCTGGAAGTGACCAGGAACAAGATGCCTCCTTCTTTCTTCCTGATAGCCCATCAAGTGAGTTGTAAGCATGACTCAGTGGAACAGCATTGACCCAGCATGAAGGAGACTATAGATTTGATTCACAATAACAAATAAACTCCACTACAGCCCAACCAAACCACCCAAGTAAGTACAGGTGGTGTCTAAAACCTAGAGCCTGCAGCTACATTCTTAACCATGGGCTAAGTTTTCAACACATACACACTGGGGAGACATTCCTTGTCTAAACCCTAACTCATCCAAATAATTAAACTAATTAAATTAGTATCTAAGAGGAAGATTAAGTTTCATTATTTTTCTGGGTAAAAGGACTTACAACTTTTACTTCAAATATACATTAATCCTTTTTTAAATTTTTTTCTCTTTGCAAAGACTTTTATTTTTTGCAAATCAAAACAACCCTGAGATTTCACCTCACACCAGTGAGAATGGCTAAGATCAAAAACTCAGGTGACAGCAGATGCTGGCGAGGATGCAGAGAAAGAGGAACACTCCTCCATTGTTGGTGGGATTGCAGACTGGTACAACCATTCTGGAAATCAGTCTGGAGGTTCCTCAGAAAATTGGACATTGAACTGCCTGAGGATCCAGCTATACCTCTCTTGGGCATATACCCAAAAGATGCCCCAACATATAAAAAAGACACGTGCTCCACTATGTTCATCGCAGCCTTATTTATAATAGCCAGAAGCTGGAAAGAACCCAGATGCCCTTCAACAGAGGAATGGATACAGAAAATATGGTACATCTACACAATGGAATATTACTCAGCTATCAAAAACAACGGCTTTATGAAATTCGTAGGCAAATGGTTGGAACTGGAAAATATCATCCTGAGTGAGCTAACCCAAACACAGAAAGACATACATGGTATGCACTCACTGATAAGTGGCTATTAGCCCAAATGCTTGAATTACCCTAGATGCCTAGAACAAATGAAACTCGAGACTGATGATCAAAATGTGAATGCTTCACTCCTTCTCTAAAAGGGGAACAAGAATACCCTTGGCAGGGAAGAGAAAGGCAAAGATTAAAACAGAGACTGAAGGAACTCCCATTCAGAGCCTGCCCCACATGTGGCCCATACATATACAGCCACCCAATTAGACAAGATGGATGAAGCAAAGAAGTGCAGACCGACAGGAGCCGGATGTAGATCTCTCCTGAGAGACACAGCCAGAATACAGCAAATACAGAGGCGAATGCCAGCAGCAAACCACTAAACTGAGAATAGGACCCCCGTTGAAGGAATCAGAGAAAGAACTGGAAGAGCTTGAAGGGGCTTGAGACCCCATATGTACAACAATGCCAAGCAACCAGAGCTTCCAGGGACTAAGCCACTACCTAAAGACTATACATGGACTGACCCTGGACTCTGACCTCATAGGTAGCAATGAATATCCTAGTAAGAGCACCAGTGGAAGGGGAAGCCCTGGGTCCTGCTAAGACTGAACCCCCAGTGAACTAGACTGTTGGGGGGAGGGCGGCAATGGGGGGATGGGTCCTGGGAATCTCTTGCTTTCCTGGTGTCTGGAACTTTCTAGTGGCTACCCCCAGTTCCCCATCCCCCACTGCTGCACACTTCCATTCAATTTCCTAACCCTCTGTACTTCTCCATCTCCTCCCACACCTGATCCTGTCTCCCCCTTTTCCCTCCCCCTCCCAAGTCCCTTGCTCCCTCTACCTCCTGTGAGTATTTTGTTCCCCCTTCTAAGCAGGACTGAAGCATCCACACTTTGGTCTTCCTCTTTCTTGAACTTTATATGGTCTGTGAGTTGTATCGTGGGTCTTCCAAGCTTTTTACCTAATATCCACTTATCCATATGGAAGAAAAGATGTCCATCGTCAGTTTGAAAATGAAAATTTGAAATGAGACTCATACATGACTGTTCCACAGACACATAAAACTTAGGAAACACACACACACACACATGCTCAGGAGCTTGCCATACAGAGCAGTGGTCAAGCAGTTTTCTGGCATACACAATATCCTGTGTTTATTCCCCAGTGCACACACGTGCATGTACACGCAAGCACACACACACACACACACACACACACACACACACACACACACACACACAGCCCGCAGCATCCATCCCTGCATCTGTATCTTTATCACTTAAGAAACCCATCTCGATGGACAGCAGCAGGATTCAGAGTTATTTGAGCAGAAACCTCCATTTCACATCTAGTCTTTAAGTGCTGCCAATTCTTCACCATTAATTCCCCTCACATCTGTTCTGTCTGCACTGCTGCCCAGCCTCAAGCTAGTTCCTCCTGCTTTCCCAAGCTGCACTCTGATGCTTCCAACAGATCCTGACTCTGAAAATGGTAGCTGATGGTCTGTGTCACTCCTTGGGTTTTATTGTTTGGTTGGTTGATTTTTTTTTTTTTGAGGCAGTCTTACTATATCAGCCAGACTGCTTTTGAATTTGTGATCTCTCTGCGTCTGTCTCCTGAGTGCTGGGATTATAGATGCAATCACATGGGGGTCAAGACCCACCTTCACACTTTAAAAGAAGGGATAGATCTCCAGAAGAAACTACCAAAGGTCACATGGCAATGTTACTTCCACTAGAACACAAGTACCTGAAAATTCCTATGCTTGGTGCTTCATCTCAGAAAAAGTCTTTTGACTGTAAAAGAAACCAACTTGGGCCTAGCTTAGGGAATGGAGTGCTCCCTGGGCTTACAAAACCCTTAAAATACTTGACCACAGATACTAGGCAGAGGCTTTTCTCTGCACTTTAAGAAAACATTACTGCCTAGATATGCAGACAGCTGCATTTTAATAGGAAGAGGATACACTCAGTCTATTTTCAGTGCCATCATGTTCCGACTTGTCTTTGAAAAGGAAGTCTTAGAAAACTTTGTTCGCTTCCCTGTACTTTCCCACCCTTCGTGCAATTAGGAAACCTGATTCATTGTGCCGCATTGTTTAAATTACTATAGATTTTTCTTTCTTCCTTTTCCCAGTTTTAATTTACTGTAGAATTGCTCCAAAATTGCACAACGAAGACCTGTGTTGTCTTTCTTCTTCTAATAAATCATTTCCTTTACCTTAGGTGATATCTTGGTAAATAAGTTTCTAAGATTTGTCTTTTCCAAAAAGCAAATGCTTGTGTCTAATTATCCTTCCACCATATGGCTCCTGTTCTCTTCTTTATTCTTCAAAACTCTCACGCTCCTCTTCTGCAGTCGCCACAGAACTCATGTGCCCTCTTCCCATTATATTTCCACACCTTGAAACCCACCATCTGTCGTTGTCCTTCAGATGGCGACTACATCCCAAATTCATTTTCAGGTCTTGCCATTTCTATAGCTCTGTTTCTCCTCTCTCACCATTATATGATCCCCCGGGGCCAATTTCCATTCCTTACTAACAGGAGGGAATAAACTGTTGTAAACACTATACAGCATTCTGTCTTCACGTACACAACGACAAGAGAGAGGGATGCCTTGTTGTAAGCAAGGACAAATTTCACAGGCACATTAAGAGATGAATGAGTTTGAATGGGCTGTAGAAGATGCTAAAAAGATGATGATGTCTTAGCATCATCCTGCTACAGTACTCTGGGGAGACAGCACAAGGAATCTGTCTCAGTCCTTTTGGGCTGGCTTAACAAAATATCTCAAAGTGCATTGACTAGCAACCACAGATATTCCTTATTGTTCTACAATCTGTGAAGTACAATATCCAGGTACCAGCAAGTTCCCTTAGATGCTCTTATTGTACTGTGCGTGGGACTTTCTCCAGAGTGGCTTTTTTTTTTTTATTCACTTGAGTATATCTTATATACATTTCGAGTGTTATTCCCTTTCCCGGTTTCCAGGCAAACATCCCCCTAAACCCTCCCCCTCCCCTTCCTCATGGGTGTTCCCCTCCCCATCCTCCTCCCATTGCCACCCTCCCCCAACAATCTAGTTCACTGGGGGTTCAGTCTTAGCAGGACCCAGGGCTTCCCCTTCCACTGGTGCTCTTACTAGGATATTCATTGCTACCTATGAGGTCAGAGTCCAGGGTTAGTCCATGTATAGTCTTTAGGTAGTGGCTTAGTGCCTGGAAGCTCTGGTTGCTTGGCATTGTTGTACATATGGGGTCTCGAGCCCCTTCAAGCTCTTCCAGTTCTTTCTCTGATTCCTTCAACGGGGGTCCGATTCTCAGTTTAGTGGTTTGCTGCTGGCATTCGCCTCTGTATTTGCTGTATTCTGGCTGTGTCTCTCAGGAGCGATCTACATCTGGCTCCTGTCGGTCTCCACTTCTTTGCTTCATCCATCTTGTCTAATTGGATGGCTGTATATGTATGGGCCACATGTGGGGCAGGCTCTGAATGGGTGTTCCTTCTGTGTCTGTTTTAATCTTTGCCTCTCTATTCCCTGCCATGGGTATTCTTGATTCCCTTTTAAAGAAGGAGTGAAGCATTCACATTTTGATCATCCGTCTTGAGTTTCGTTTCTTCTATGCATCTAGGGTAATTCAAGCATTTGGGCTAATAGCCACTTATCAATGAGTGCATACCATGTGTGTTTTTCTGTGATTGGGTTACCTCACTCAGGATGATATTTTCCAGTTCCGACCATTTCCTACGAATTTCATAAAGTCATTGTTTTTGATAGCTGAGTAATATTCCATTGTGTAGATGTACCACATTTTCTGTATCCATTCCTCTGTTGAAGGGCATCTGGATTCTTTCCAGCTTCTGGCTATTATAAATAAGGCTGCGATGAACATAGTGGAGCATGTGTCTTTTTTATATGTTGGGGCATCTTTTGGGTATATGCCCAAGAGAGGTATAGCTGGATCCTCAGGCAGTTCAATGTCCAATTTTCTGAGGAACCTCCAGACTGATTTCCAGAATGGTTGTACCAGTCTGCAATCCCACCAACAATGGAGGAGTGTTCCTCTTTCTCCTCATCCTCGCCAGCATCTGCTGTCACCTGAGTTTTTGATCTTAGCCATTCTCACTGGTGTGAGGTGAAATCTCAGGGTTGTTTTGATTTGCATTTCCCTTATGACTAAATATGTTGAACATTTCTTTAGGTGTTTCTAAGCCATTCAGCATTCCTCAGCTGTGAATTCTTTGTTTAGCTCTGAACCCCATTTTTTAATAGGGTTATTTGTCTCTCTGCGGTCTAACTTCTTGAGTTCTTTGTATATTTTGGATATAAGGCCTCTATCAGTTGTAGGATTGGTAAAGATCTTTTCCCAATCTGTTGGTTGCCGTTTTGTCCTAACCACAGTGTCCTTTGCCTTACAGAAGCTTTGTAGTTTTATGAGATCCCATTTGTCGATTCTTGATCTTAGAGCATAAGCCATTGGTGTTTTGTTCAGGAAATTTTTTCCAGTGGCCATGTGTACCAGATGCTTCCCTAGTTTTTCTTCTATTAGTTTGAGTGTATCTGGTTCGATGTGGAGGTCCTTGATCCACTTGGACTTAAGCTTTGTACAGGGTGATAAGCATGGATAGATCTACATTCTTCTACATGTTGGCCTCCAGTTGGACCAGCACCATTTGCTGAAAATGCTATCTTTTTTCCATTTGATGGTTTTGGCTCCTTTGTCAAAAATCAAGTGCCACAGCAGCTCTCTGCTCCCAAACCCCGTGGGAGAGAGACCTCACCGCCTGATCAGGTGGGCACTCCTGAGGCTGCAGAGCAGAGGAGACCACCAACACTGCCCACCCCTGCCCACATCCCTGGCCCAAGAGGCAACTGTATAAGGCCTCTGGGTTCCCGTAGGGGAGGGCCCGGGAGCGGCAGGACCCCTGCGCCTGAGACACCGCCGGAACCTGAAGGAAACAGACCAGATAAACAGTTCTCTGCACCCAAATCCCGTGGGAGGGAGAGCTAAACCTTCAGAGAGGCGGACACGCCTGGGAAACCAGAAGAGACTGCACTCTGTGCACATCCAGATGCCAGAGGAAAACACCAAACGCCATCTGGAACCCTGGTGCACGGAGGCTCCCGGAAAGAGCGGCACAGATCTTCCCGGTTGCTGCCACAGTGGAGAGGACTTAGGCAGTACCCCACAAGCAAACTTGAGCCTTGGAAGATAGGACCAACTTTTCCCCTGCAAGAAACCTGCCTGGTGAACTCAGGACACACAGAGGCAAAATTCCTGTACGACCGGGCACTTCCTGTGTTTACCGGAAGTCCCACACCCGCGGATCCCGGCCCGCAGCAGCTCTCTGCTCCCAAACCCCGTGGGAGAGAGACCTCACCGCCTGATCAGGTGGGCACACCTGAGACTGCAGAGCGGAGGAGACCACCAACACTGCCCACCCCTGCCCACATCCCTGGCCCAAGAGGCAACTGTATAAGGCCTCTGGGTTCCCGTAGGGGAGGGCCCAGGAGCGGCAGGACCCCTGCCTGAGACACCACCGGAACCTGAAGGAAACAGACCGGATAAACAGTTCTCTGCACCCAAATCCCGTGGGAGGGAGAGCTAAATCTTCAGAGAGGCAGACACGCCTGGGAAACCAGAAGAGACTGCACTCTGTGCACATCCAGACGCCAGAGGAAAACACCAATTGTCATCTGGAACCCTGGTGCACGGAGGCTCCCGGAAAGAGCGGCGCAGATCTTCCCGGTTGCTGCCACAGCGGAGAGGACTTAGGCAGCACCCCACAAGCAAACTTGAGCCTTGGAACCACAGGTAGGACCAACTTTTCCCCTGCAAGAAACCTGCCTGGTGAACTCAAGACACAGGCCCACAGGAACAGCTGAAGACCTGTAGAGAGGAAAAACTACACGCCCAAAAGCAGAACACTCTGTCCCCATAACTGGCTGAAAGAAAACAGGAAAACAGGTCTACAGCACTCCTGACACACAGGCTTATAGGACAGTCTAGCCACGGTCAGAAATAGCAGAACAAAGTAACACTAGAGATAATCTGATGGCGAGAGGCAAGCGCAGGAACCCAAGCAACAGAGACCAAGACTACATGGCATCATCGGAGCCCAATTCTCCCACCAAAGCAAACACGGAATATCCAAACACACCAGAAAAGCAAGATCTTGTTTCAAAATCATATTTGATCATGATGCTGGAGGACTTCAAGAAAGACATAAAGAACTCCCTTAGAGAACAAGAAGAAGCCTACAGAGAGGAATCGCAAAAATCCCTGAAAGAATTCCAGGAAAACACAATCAAACAGTTGAAGGAATTAAAAATGGAAATAGAAGCAATCAAGAAAGAACACATGGAAACAACGCTGGACATAGAAAATCAAAAGAAAAGAAAAGGAGCTGTAGATACAAGCTTCACCAACAGAATACAAGAGATGGAAGAGAGAATCTCGGGAGCAGAAGATTCCATAGAAATCATTGACTCAACTGTCAAAGATAATGTAAAGCAGAAAAAGCTACTGGTCCAAAACATACAGGAAATCCAGGACTCAATGAGAAGATCAACCCTAAGGATAATAGGTATAGAAGAGAGTGAAGACTCCCAGCTCAAAGGACCACTAAATATCTTCAACAAAATCATAGAAGAAAACTTCCCTAACCTAAAAAAAGAGATACCCATAGGCATACAAGAAGCCTACAGAACTCCAAATAGATTGGACCAGAAAAGAAACTCCTCCCGTCACATAATAGTCAAAACACCAAATGCACAAAATAAAGAAAGAATATTAAACGCAGTAAGGGAAAAAAGTCAAGTAACATATAAAGGCAGACCTATCAGAATCACCCCAGACTTTTCGCCAGAAACTATGAAGGCCAGAAGATCCTGGACAGATGTCATACAGACCCTAAGAGAACACAAATGCCAGCCCAGGTTACTGTATCCTGCAAAACTCTCAATTAACATAGATGGAGAAACCAAGATATTCCATGACAAAACCAAATTTACACAATATCTTTCTACAAATCCAGCACTACAAAGGATAATAAAGGGTAAAGCCCAACATAAGGAGGCAAGCTATACCCTAGAAGAAGCAAGAAACTAATCATCTTGGCAACAAAACAAAGAGAAGAAAAGCACACAAACATAACCTCACATCCTAATATGAATATAACAGGAAGCAATAATCACTATTACTTAATATCTTTCAACATCAATGCCCTCAACTCCCCAATAAAAAGACATAGATTAACAAACTGGATACGCAATGAGGACCCTGCATTCTGCTGCCTACAGGAAACACACCTCAGAGACAAAGACAGACACTACCTCAGAGTGAAAGGCTGGAAAACAACTTTCCAAGCAAATGGTCAGGAGAAGCAAGCTGGAGTAGCCATTCTAATATCAAATAAAATCAATTTTCAACTAAAAGTCATCAAAAAAGATAAGGAAGGACACTTCATATTCATCGAAGGAAAAATCCACCAAGATGAACTCTCAATCCTCATCTTCGGTTGGTTTATACACACGTGTGCAATTTCTAGGCTTGAAAGTAAAATGATGCTATCTGGTGCTGGATAGAGGAGCCTTATTTTTTATTATGGCAGCTTGCTATTTTTGTAACATGGTGATTTGGTTGAACACAATAAAGTACAGTAGTAACTGATCTCCCCTTCTTCCTGGTTGAGTGAGGAGATGATTAAATGTTGATGTCAGCATTATTGAGCATATTCAGATGAGCTTCTGCTTCTGTTGAAAAGGATGCTGTGTTTGATTGTGGTCCGAAGCTTTGAAGCACTACTTGGCATCTCCTTCCTTGGAGGTCTCACTGTTTAAACATAACAGATTTGATAGCTTGTTGGTAAGGTGAGGTCCAGCTTGTCTCCACTAGGTCATCTTAATGTGAATCCGGTGGTTATACGGTTTTGTTCTAGGGATATTTCTTTTTTTTTTTCGTTTTGATCTTTTTATTTTATTTTATTTTATTTTATTTTTTTTATTATCTTGAGTATTTCTTATATACATTTCAAGTGTTATTCCCTTTCCCGGTTTCCGGACAGACATCACCCTCCCCCCTCCCCTTCCTTGTGGGTGTTCCCCTCCCAAACCTCCCCCCATTGCCACCCTCCCCGCATAGTCTAGTTCACTGGGGGTTCAGTTTTAGCAGGACCCAGGGCTTCCCCTTCCACTGGTGCTCTTACTAGGATATTCATTGCTACCTATGGGGACAGAGTCCAGGGTCAGTCCATGTATAGTCTTTAGGTAGTGGTTTAGTCCCTGGAAGCTCTGGTTGCTTGACATTGTTGTACTTTTGGGGTCTCGAGCACCTTCAAGCTCTTCCAGTTCTTTCTCTGATTCCTTCAACGGGGGACCTATTCTCAGTTCAGTGCTTTGCTGCTGGCATTCGCCTCTGTATTTGCTGTATTCTGGCTGTGTCTCTCAGGAGCGATCTACATCCGGCTCCTGTCGGTCTGCACTTCTTTGCTTCATCCATCTTGTCTAATTGGGTGGCTGTATATGTATGCGCCACCTGTGGGGCAGGCTCTGAATGGGTGTTCCTTCCGTCTATGTTTTAATCTTTGCCTCTCCCTTCCCTTCCAAGGGTATTCTTTTTCCTCATTTAAAGAAGGGGTGAAGCATTCACATTTTGATCATCCGTCTTGAGTTTCCTTTGTTCTAGGGATCTAGGGTAATTCAAGCATTTGGGCTAATAGCCACTTATCAATGAGTGCATACCATGTATGTCTTTCTGTGAGTGGGTTAGCTCACTCAGGATGATATTTTCCAGTTCCAACCATTTGCCTACGAATTTCATAAACTCGTTGTTTTTGATAGCTGAGTAATATTCCATTGTGTAGATGTACCACATTTTCTGTATCCATTCCTCTGTTGAAGGGCATCTGGGTTCTTTCCAGTTTCTGGCTATTATAAATAAGGCTGCGATGAACATAGTGGAGCACGTGTCTCTTTTATATGTTGAGGCATCTTTTGGGTATATGCCCAAGAGAGGTATGGCTGGATCCTCAGGCAGTTCAATGTCCAATTTTCTGAGGAACCTCCAGACTGATTTCCAGAATGGTTTTACCAGTCTGCAATCCCACCAACAATGGAGGAGTGTTCCTCTTTCTCCACATCCTCGCCAGCATCTGCTGTTACCTGAGTTTTTGATCTTAGCCATTCTCACTGGTGTGAGGTGAAATCTCAGGGTTGTTTTGATTTGCATTTCCCTTATGACTAAAGATGTTGAACATTTCTTTAGGTGTTTCTCAGCCATTCGGCATTCCTCAGCTGTGAATTCTTTGTTTAGCTCTGAACCCCATTTTTTAATAGGTTTATTTGTTTCCCTGCGGTCTAACTTCTTGAGTTCTTTGTATATTTTGGATATAAGGCCTCTATCTGTTATAGGATTGGTAAAGATCTTTTCCCAATCTGTTGGTTGTCGTTTTGTCCTAACCACAGTGTCCTTTGCCTTACAGAAGCTTTGCAGTTTTATGAGATCCCATTTGTCGATTCTTGATCTTAGAGCATAAGCCATTGGTGTTTTGTTCAGGAAATTTTTTCCAGTGCCCATGTGTTCCAGATGCTTCCCTAGTTTTTCTTCTATTAGTTTGAGTGTGTCTGGTTTGATGTGGAGGTCCTTGATCCACTTGGACTTAAGCTTTGTACAGGGTGATAAGCATGGATCGATCTGCATTCTTCTGCATGTTGCCCTCCAGTTGAACCAGCACCATTTGCTGAAAATGCTATCTTTTTTCCATTGGATGGTTTTGGCTCCTTTGTCAAAAATCAAGTGACCATAGGTGTGTGGGTTCATTTCTGGGTCTTCAATTCTGTTCCATTGGTCTATCTGTCTGCCTCTGTACCAATACCATGCAGTTTTTATCACTATTGCTCTGTAGTACTACTTGAGTTCAGGGATAGTGATTCCCCCTGAAGTCCTTTTATTGTTGAGGATAGTTTTAGCTATCCTGGGTTTTTTGTTATTCCAGATGAATTTGCAAATTGTTCTGTCTAACTCTTTGAAGAATTGGATTGGTATTTTGATGGGGATTGCATTGAATCTGTAGATCACTTTTGGTAGAATGGCCATTTTTACTATATTAATCCTGCCAATCCATGAGCATGGGAGATCTTTCCATCTTCTGAGGTCTTCTTCAATTTCTTTGTTCAGAGTCTTGAAGTTCTTATTGTACAAATCTTTTACTTGCTTGGTTAAAGTCACACCGAGGTACTTTATATTATTTGGGTCTATTATGAAGGGTGTCGTTTCCCTAATTTCTTTCTCAGCTTGTTTCTCTTTTGTGTAGAAGAAGCCTACTGATTTATTTGAGTTAATTTTATACCCAGCGACTTTGCTGAAGTGGCTTATTAGCTTTAGTAGTTCTCTGGTGGAACTTTTGGGATCACTTAAATATACTATCATTTCATCTGCAAACAGTGATATTTTGACTTCTTCTTTTCCGATCTGTATCCCCTTGATCTCCTTTTGTTGTCTGTTGCTCTAGCTAGTACTTCAAGAACTATATTGAATAAGTAGGGAGAGAGTGTGCAGCCTTGTCTAGTCCCTGATTTTAGTGGGATTGCTTCAAGTTTCTCTCCATTTAGTTTACTGTTAGCAACTGGTTTGCTGTATATGGCTTTTACTATGTTTAGGTATGGGCCTTGAATTCCTATTCTCTCCAAGACTTTTATCATGAAGGGGTGTTGAATTTTGTCAAATGCTTTCTCAGCGTCTAATGAAATGATCATGTGGTTTTGTTCTTTCAGGCTGTTTATATAATGGATCACGTTGATGGTTTTCCGTATATTAAACCATCCCTGCATGCCTGGGATGAAGCCTACTTGATCATGGTGGATGATTGTTTTGATGTGCTCTTGGATTCGGTTTGCCAGAATTTTATTGAGTATTTTTGCGTCGATATTCATAAGGGAAATTGATCTGAAGCTCTCTTTCTTTGTTGGGTCTTTGTGTGGTTTAGGTATAAGAGTAATTGTGGCTTCATAGAAGGAATTCGGTAGTGCTCCATCTGTTTCAATTTTGTGGAATAGTTTGGATAATATTGGTATGAGGTCTTCTATGAAGGTCTGATAGAATTCTGCACTAAACCCGTCTGGACATGGGCTCTTTTTGGTTGGGAGACCTTTAATGACTGCTTCTATATCCTTAGGAGTTATGGGGTTGTTTAACTGGTTTATCTGTTCCTGATTTAACTTCGGTACCTGGTATCAGTCTAGGAAATTGTCCATTTCCTGCAGATTTTCAAGTTTTGTTGAATATAGGCTTTTATAGTAAGATCTGATGATTTTTTGAATTTCCTCTGAATCTGTAGTTATGTCTCCCTTTTCATTTCTGATTTTGTTAATTTGGACACACTCTCTGTGTCTCTCGTTAGTCTGGCTAAGGGTTTATCTATCTTGTTGATTTTCTCAAAGAACCAACTTTTGGATCTGTTGATTCTTTCTATGGTCCTTTTTGTTTCTACTTGGTTGATTTCAGCTCTGAGTTTGATTATTTCCTGCCTTCTACTCCTCCTGGGTGTATTTGCTTCTGTTTGTTCTAGAGATTTTAGGTGTGCTGTTAAACTGCTGACATATGCTCTTTCCTGTTTCTTCCTGGAGGCACACAGCGCTATGAGTTTTCCTCTTAGCACAGCTTTCATTGTGTCCCATAAGTTTGGGTATGTTGTACCTTCATTTTCATTAAATTCTAAAAAGTCTTTAATTTCTTTCTTTATTTCTTCCTTGACCAGGTTATCATTGAGTAGAGCATTGTTCAATATCCACGTATATGTGGGCATTCTTCCCTTATTGTTATTGAAGACCAGTTTTAGGCCGTGGTGGTGCGATAGCACGCATGGGATTATTTCTATCTTTCTGTACCTGTTGAGGCCCGTTTTTTGACCAATTATATGGTCAATTTGGGAGAAAGTACCATGAGGAGCTGAGAAGAAGTTATATCCTTTTGCTTTAGGATAGAATGTTCTATAAATATCTGTTAAGTCCATTTGGTTCATGACTTCTCATAGTCTGTCTACGTCTCTGTTCAATT
The DNA here is from genome assembly GCF_021556685.1 of Rattus norvegicus. Classification (NCBI taxonomy): domain Eukaryota; kingdom Metazoa; phylum Chordata; class Mammalia; order Rodentia; family Muridae; genus Rattus; species Rattus norvegicus. Next base: position 68,813,232 of record NC_141548.1, read on the forward strand.
TCTGTTTCCATGATCTGTCCATTGATGAGAGTGGGGTGTTGAAATCTCCTACTATTATTGTGTGTGGTGCAATGTGTGTTTTGAGCTTTAGTAAGGTTTCTTTTACGTATGTAGGTGCCCTTGTATTTGGGGCATAGATATTTAGGATTGAGAGTTCATCTTGGTGGATTTTCCCTTTGCTGAATATGAAGTGTCCTTCCTTATCTTTTTTGATGAATTTTAGTTGAAAATTGATTTTATTTGATATTAGAATGGCTACTCCAGCTTACTTCTTCCGACCATTTCCTTGGAAAGTTGTTTTCCAGCCTTTCACTCTGAGGTAGTGTCTGTCTTTGTCTCTGAGGTGTGTTTCCTGTAGGCAGCAGAATGCAGGGTCCTCGTTGTGTATCCAGTTTGTTAATCTATGTCTTTTTATTGGGGAGTTGAGGCCACTGATGTTGAGAGATATTAAGGAATAGTGATTATTGCTTCCTGTTATATTCATATTTGGATATGAGGTTATGTTTGTGTGCTTTTCTTCTCTTTGTTTTGTTGCCAAGATGATTAGTTTCTTGCTTCTTCTAGGGTATAGCTTGCCTCCTTATGTTGGGCTTTACCATTTATTATCCTTTGTAGTGCTGGATTTGTAGAAAGATAATGTGTAAATTTGGTTTTGTCATGGAATATCTTGGTTTCTCCATCTATGTTAATTGAGAGTTTTGCAGGATACAGTAACCTGGGCTGGCATTTGTGTTCTCTTAGGGTCTGTATGACATCTGTCCAGGATCTTCTGGCTTTCATAGTTTCTGGCGAAAAGTCTGGGGTGATTCTGATAGGTCTGCCTTTATATGTTACTTGACCTTTTTCCCTTACTGCTTTTAATATTCTCTCTTTATTTTGTGCATTTGGTGTTTTGACTATTATGTGACAGGAGGTGTTTCTTTTCTGGTCCAATCTATTTGGAGTTCTGTAGGCTTCTTGTATGCCTATGTGTATCTCTTTTTTTAGGTTAGGGAAGTTTTCTTCTATGATTTTGTTGAAGATATTTAGTGGTCCTTTGAGCTGGGAGTCTTCACTCTCTTCTATACCTATTATCCTTAGGTTTGATCTTCTCATTGAGTCCTGGATTTCCTGTATGTTTTGGACCAGTAGCTTTTACCGCTTTACATTATCTTTGACAGTTGAGTCAATGATTTCTATGGAATCTTCTGCTCCTGAGCTTCTCTCTTCCATCTCTTGTATTCTGTTGGTTAAGCTTGTATCTGCAGCTCCTTGTCTCTTCTTTTGGTTTTCTATATCCAGGGTTGTTTCCATGTGTTCTTTCTTGATTGCTTCTATTTCCATTTTTAATTCCTTCAACTGTTTGATTGTGTTTTCCTGGAATTCTTTCAGGGATTTTTGTGACTCCTCTCTATGGGCTTCTACTTGTTTATTTATGTTTTCCTGGAATTCTTTCAGGGATTTTTGCGATTCCTCTCTGTAGGCTTCTACTTGTTCTCTAAGGGAGTTCTTCATGTCTTTCTTGAAGTCCTCCAACATCATGATCAGATATGATTTTGAAACTAGATCTTGCTTTTCTGGTGTGTTTGGACATTCAGTGTTTGCTTTAGTGGGAGAATTGGGCTCCGATGATGCCATGTAGTCTTGGTCTCTGTTGCTTGGGTTCCTGCGCTTGCCTCTTGACATCAGATTATCTCTAGTGTTACTTTGTTCTGCTATTTCTGACAGTGGCTAGACTGTCCTATAAGCCTGTGTGTCGGGAGTGCTGTAGACCTGTTTTCCTGTTTTCTTTCAGGCAGTTATGTGGACAGAGTGTTCTGCTTTCGGGCATGTAGTTTTTCCTATCTACAGGTCTTCAGCTGTTCCTGTGGGCCTGTGTCTTGAGTTCACCAGGCAGGTCACTTGCAGCAGAAAAGTTGGTCTTACCTGTGGTTCCGAGGCTCAAGTTTACTCGTGGGGTGTTGCCTACGAGCTCTCCGCGGAGGCAGCAACCAGGAAGATCTATGCCGCCTTTTCCGGGAGCTTCCGTGCACCAGGGTTCCAGATGGCGTTTGGTGTTTTCCTCTTGTGTCAGAGATGTGTGCAGAGTGCAGTCTCTTCTGGTTTCCCAGGCATGTCTGCCTCTCTGAAGGTTTAGCTCTCCCTCCCATGGGATTTGGGTGCAGAGAACTGTTTATCTGGTCAGTCCCTTCAGGTTCTGGCGGTGTTTCAGATGCAGCGGTCCTGCTGCTCCTGGGCCCTCCCTTTCGGGAACCCAGAGGCCTTATACAGTTTCTTCTTGGGCCAGGGATGTGGGCAGGGGTGGACAGTGTTGGTGGTCTCTTCTGCTCTGCAGCCTCAGGAGTGCCCACCTGACCAGGCGGTGAGGTCTCTCTCCCATGGGGTTTGGGAGCAGAGAGCTGCTGCGGGCAAGGATCCGCAGGTTCCAGAGTGGCTTTTATAAAGAAGGCACTGATTCTATGTATAAGAGTCATGCCTTCGTTTCTTTTTTTTTTTTTTTTTTTTTTTATTAACTTGAGTATTTCTTATATACATTTCGAGTGTTATTCCCTTTCCCGGTTTCCGGGCAAACATCCCCCTCCCCCCTCCCCTTCCTTATGGGTGTTCCCCTCCCAACCCTCCCCTCATTGCCGCCCTCCCCCCAATGCCTTCGTTTCTTAATCACCTCCCAAAGAACCACTCCACTCCAAATGTTATCACATTTGAGACTATGTTTCAACATAAGAATTTGGATGAGACACAGAAATTCAGTCTAAATCTGAGCTGTAGCCAAAGATCTTTTCAATAGATGAAATCACAACAACTGTACGAACGTGTCTTAGCCCTTATGCAGATCTATGTTCAGCCTTTCACAACCATCCATGGAATATCTTTTTAGTAAATGCTTAGTCCTCTGACTTTTACAGGTTTGCCTAGATAGTTGGTTTACTTAAACAGTGCTTGTTAGTTTAATATCATTTTCTGAACTATGATTCCAGAATATTGGGATTCATTCTGCAGCTTGATTACCTGAAGTACATGTTCTTTGTTATCTAATGTACACATAGGATCTCTAGCATCTTTTGTTTTGTTTTGTTCTGAAACAGGGTCTCATTATGTAACTCTGCCTGTATCTGCCTCCCAGGTCCTGGGATTAACGGCGTGCACTGCAATGCCCAGCTGAACCTCGGGCATCTTGACCATATCCTGTATTAGTCACAGAATCTTCGGCTAACTCCTTCTGCAGACTAGCTGGCCAGCACGCCTCAGAGACCCTCCTGCTCCTCCTGTATCTGCCTTCTCAAGCACTGGGATTGTAGGCACAGATTGTGGGCCAAGCCTTGCTTGGCTTTTTATGTGGCCCTGGATATTGAACCCAAGCCCCGATGCTTGTGAAGCAAACATTTTCCTCACTGAGCCATTTCCCGGCCAGCCTTCACTCTCTAGCTGAGAACGCTCCTGTCTTTAAATGTTGCCTTGATTACAGCTGCATCCAGTCTTGTCCAGGGATTTGGTTGATCCAGGGTGATTGTTCTCTAATTCTCTAGTAAAGATTCCAAGTTCCTCAACCTGAATGTTAGGTGTAGGGGAACATGCTTTCATATGGCAAGGAGGTAGTTTCATTCTCTTTCAAAATATTTAAATGTTACAATGTACAAACTTCAGAATGGTTTACTCATCCATGACTCATTTCTTTCTGATCCCCCCCAAATGTTTTTAGTAACATATTATATGTTGAACATTTTATAAACTAGAAATCACTCTGAAAATATGAATAATAATTTGTTTCTAGTATATGTTTACCTTATGTTACATAGATATGTTTTATATGTGTGTAATATATAATATATATGTATGTATACACACATACATAGCATTTGGATATGTATTTTATTTCAAATACTTTTATACCATGTATTTAAATATATAAGAAATGTATTATAAGAAACTGTTTATCTTCATTGAATAGACTACCTAGTTGACATGAAGTTAACAGAGAGCATGACAGATTGCAGGAAAGTAGTATTTAGCCTTAAGACTATGTTATAAATCATTCATAAGTGAATAATCTAGCCTTCCCAGATAATCAGGAGTTGATAGTATCCCAATCTGAGGTCTGATTTCAGTGAGGATTCTGACTGGCCCAGCCTTAGGGAACTCCCTAGGCATTTTCAGGGACTCCAAAGAAAAGGATTATACTGATAAGGACAATCGACTCAAGCCACACATCCCAATCACAAGGCATTGCAAATGGGTTTCTCAGGGGAAATCAAGGTAGTTAGATTCACCTGTTTTCTGTTGCCAGTAACACAGTAGCACAGGGCGACTGAGCTGCAAAGAAAAGAGATTTGTTTTAGGTTGTGAGGAGAGAGTTCTAACACCAAAATACAACAAGTAGTCACAATCTCGGTGTCACAAGACATCACATGGCAGGAAAAACAGAGTGCATGTGTGCCATCTCTTCTGCTCTCCCTTTTGTCAAAAAAGCAATTAGGATTCACAGGGCTCCACTGTAAAGTCTTGATCCAGTCCTAATTAACTCTCTCAAGCCCCATCTATAAATGCTGTAGTCACATTCAAATGCTATGCTCTCATAACACCCCAACGTAAGGATTTTTACTACATAAACCTGGAGAACACTCCCAGATCATCTGCCCAAGCCACAGCAATACTCTTGCCAGAAATGACAAGGTCGAATAGAACCCCAAACAGGCAAAGCTGAGATAATCACATAAACCCACTGAGTTGGATCAGCCATTCTACTACAGTCTGTTAATCTTTCTATTCCCCAGTTTGTTGACTATTACTGCTGCATCATGACCACTCAGTAAATATCAGTTACTTTGACATTTTCTAATGTTAGTGTGGACCTAAGGGTATAAAAGAACTTTATCATTAATTTGGGGAAGAGGTAAAGTTTGTCAATGAATATGTAAAGATGACATCTATTGTTCCTTTTTAAAATAACCCACATCTAGGATGGATGAGAGAAACCTGAAGGACAAATGGCAGGAGAGGTGACAAGAAAACTTTTACCTAACAATATGAAGGTTATAATTATATATTTTCCATAGCAGGATTTCATTAAGGAGAAACAGGGACACTGTTATCTGCCCTCCAGTGCACAGCCTATGATAACCAAGGCCATGCTGGAGGTTCAGAGCTAACAAAAGGGAATTTTAAAACATTTCCTAATTCCAACTTTCCTAAGACCCTTCAGGCATGTTCTCTTCTAGAGGTTCCGGCAGGCCATCGCCTGTTCAAGGGTCCAGCTTGTTTTATTTCCGTGCTTTCCTCATTCCACATTCTGAACTACATTCTAGAGCTTCCTTTCTGTTACTTCTGTTACACATGGGTACACTGGTTAGACCTTAGCACATGCATTATTGAAAAGATATTGAAGAACCGAAACAGGCTCTGTACCCTCAGAGAGAAAGAAGGAAAGTTTAATTTCTAGGAAGAGCTGAACAGGGAATTGATGATAGACCAGGGAACGAGTATGAACATAAACGTAGAATCAACATTGTGCTTTCATGAGACAAGCAGAGCAGCAGAGGAAACTGAGCAGTCGCCAATGTAAACAGCCAATCTTAAAAGCTAAAGCTCTGGAAATGACCGATGTAACCCATTGGTTCTCTCCTCTACCTCACTTCTGCTAATGTGACCTGTAACTTCTGAGCTAGACTGAAGGGTAAAGAATTAAATCGTGCTAAATGGCTCACAGCCCTGTGTGTGGGTCTGTAAAATGTAATAAATAAATGTTATGAAGGGTTTTATGTACACAAATTCATGGGGTCTCTTTAAATATCTTTTTCCATAAAAAAGCATGTTAAATGTGAAATAAATGGCTCCCCTCCCTCCCTTTCTGCCTCCCTTTCTCCCCTCCCTTCCTTCCTAGTAGTCAAGCCTTTATGATAGTCCTGGGAAAGCAATAATCATAGATGCAAGATAGAGTTCCTCATGCATTCACTGACAACTAGGACCAAACAAACGGCCCATTTGCCTTAATTACCATGTATAAGATTGGACAACAGCTGCTCTTCTGCATGTGGCTTGCTAATTTATTTCATTCTTTCTTTCCACTTATATGAGATACTCTGAGAAATATATAATTGAGTCTTTCATTCTTCTTCATAAAAAAACTCTGCTATCTCCTATTAATATGTCATCCTTCAATGACAAAATTTAAGAACATCAGTTACCAACCATAACTTTCTGTCGTGTACAAATATAAATTCCACACCGTATTCCATAAACACATGAAAATACCAAAATGCATCTTTCTAAGAACAACAGCCGGAGAAGAAACAAACACAGCTGCTACCCCACTGTCATTTTCTCTAAGGACTTTTAAAAAAAAACACAATTTTAAAAGGTTAGTTGAACCTCACTTATAAATTCTGGCAAATTTAATACTCCTCTCTCCCATATTCGTGTACATCCATACACTTCCCAGAGGTCTGGAAATATGCCCACAGTTATGTTTAGAGCCAATGGTAGTTTAAATGTCCTCCATAGACTCATATACCTGAATACTTGGTTTCCAGTTGGTGGAACTTTTTGAAAGGATAAGGAGGTGTGGCCTTGTTTGATGAGGTGTGTCTCTGGGGATAGGTCTGAAGTTTCAAAGGACTTAGCACCATTCTCAGTATCTCTCTCTGCCTCCTACTTGTGGATCAAGATGTTCTAACAGCATGAGTGTTAGGAGTGTTGAGCTCTCAGCTGTTCCTAACGCCATGCCTCTATTCCACCATCAGAAACACCAACCCGCTGCAACTATAAGCATCAAATTAAATGCTTTCTTTGATCAGATGCCTTGGTCGTGATGTTTTATCATAACAATCGAAAAGTAACTAAGACAGAGCCATAATTTAAATGCCATGACTTTCTAAAGAAATAAATGACTTCCACTTAAATTACTCAACATGAAGCATGTTCTAGGAAACCTTTGAAATGAGGATCCATTTTTCTCTTATGTCAATGTGGTGGCAACAATTTTAAAGTGACTTGCTTTTCTATTATATAATATAGCTGACCACAGACTATTCCAATTGGCTTCAAACTTTAGGGTGATGTTCTTCCTGATGCCCTGCTGCTTATCTTCACTCACCTTAGCCTTTAATGGTGTTAGATATTACCATCTGCATAATGAGCACAGAGATCTTTAAATGGAATGTCTTCTTACTCCTCATTAATGAGGCTACTAAACTTCACTTCCTGAGACATATTTCAAAACAGATAATTGAACTGCTGAACAGTGTGATATTTTAATTATGTATACAATATATAGCTGAACTGTATGCACCTAGAGAATATACACTGTTTTTTATTTTGAAAAATTGTGAAAATAAGATAAATGTGGTGATAAAAATCGCACAATATAAAAAAGTTATAGAGTCTCTAGTAAGAATCTCCATTCTCTACTCTTAGGTCTATTCAGCCGAAATAACCATATTTAACTGTTTCTATTTCAAGTTCTCTTAGTCATTACCCCCATATTACTGAACTTTATACCTATGCTCCACTATCTCAATTTATTGGTGCTATAATGGAAGGTGAAAAATGACCATAGTCACACTTTTTACGCCATCTCCTTTTGTCCCAAATTTTGTTCATTTGATTTTTATTTCTATTTAATTCCCTACTTTTACTCTCTCTTCCCCTCTCTCCCTCTCTCTCTGTCCCTCTATCTCTCTCTCCCTTCCTCTCTCCCTCTTGCTTTTTTTTTCTGCATGTGTGTGTGTGAGAGAGACAGAGACAGAGAGACAGAGAGACAGAAAAGAGAAAACATGCATGCAGGTTCATGAGACTTAGGCCAGAAAAGGATAGAAGGATAGCAGATACTTTCTCTATCATTCTCTGTCTCATTCCCAGAAGACAGGCTTTCTCACTGAATCTGAAGGTCACTACTTAGGTTAGGTTGGTGGCTGAAAAACCTCTGGGTTCTATTCATCTTTGTCCCTCCCTCAACATGGCTTATAGCCACACAGAGCCACGTCTGCCTTTTAAGTGTTGGGATATCAGACTGAGATCCTCCTTCCTGCCTGGGAGGCATCCTTACCCGATGGACCATCTTCCCCACTCTACTACTTTTATTTTCAGTTGCATGTCTAAATGCAAGATACTTACATTTTTCATAAATATATAAATGTAATAACATATTCGGTTTGCTTAGTGCAGCCATTTGTTCTTTTGTTTTGTAGTTTTGCCATTCTCCCTCCGCAATTCAGATATTCTCTCCCAATTGTCATATACCTGCAGCATATTAAGAATCATTCAACATTTTTATGATTATATATTGAAAGGCCTCTACTTTAACAGACAAAGGGTTTTTGTTTTCCAAGATTAAAAAAAAAACTTCTGAAACTATTTCCTGAATAATATAAACAAACTTAATACTGCAGAGCCATCTACTAAGCATGGTTGGTGATAAATTTTACGTTATGTGTTTTTTAGAACTAAAAAGTCAACACACAATTGTATAATCAGGCACATAAGTACATGCAAAGTAAATCTTCGTTTTGCACACTTCCTATATAAATCACTTCCAGTTGTCACCCCTGACTTAACACACAGTTGAAGCTAAGTTGCTATGCTGTGAATATAAACTACCAACGTGTTAAACACAGACATCAGTGCTACTTGTCAGTCTACAAATAACCACGCAAATAACAAAGGCACAACATGATCTGTGACCAATCATATAATTTCTTTCAAAACCTGTTGGTGATTGGACACTGTAAGATTTTTATTCAATCTATGCAAAGATAGTTAGCATAGTACTTATGTTGTCTCCTTGTCCCCAGTAGTAAACATATATGGTGTTTGCAGAAATGAAAAACAAGAGAGAGAAGTGGTCAACAAATGCAACAAAGACATAAAAAAAATCATACTAGAACTGAAATTCAAGCAATCATAAACAGAATTTTAACAGAATATAGATGACCAGGGCCATGCTAACATGTCACCACCGTTCAAGAGGCTGGACTTATGTAGCCAGAGGAATCTGATAACATAGATGAGGAAAGGGGGGAAAAAGGATGTCCAAGAGGCAGTGACATCAATAAAAAGCATCATGTTAAAGGAGTTTCTGAAGATAGTTCATGCTACGGAAAGTGAAAAGGCTACAGATGCCACAACTGATCCAAATTTACAAAGAAGCATGGCAGGTTGCTGAGGCACAGAAAAATCCATTGTACGTCATATGTTATGTGAGGAAGGGAAGACAGTTGAGAGTCACAGATGCAACTACTTTGCATAAGTTTACATTAATAGGGTTTTGTTTTTTTTTTTTTTACAAAGATGTAAAAACTTGCTTTGATTCTTAATGTTTGGCATTTATGGCATTCTAAAAAAATTTAGTTCACAGTTTTCTCTACATTATTTGTAATCAACAATTAAATTTCAAAGTTCTGATTATGCACCTTAAAGATCTCAGATAATCATAATCTTTCTCCGATGATCATTCAATTCACAAGGCATGGTTTTATTGCATTGCATTGCAGGCTAACTACTCTGCTCACGCACACACGACTATGGAGAGTACATTGATCACTTTTTAGACCTGAGATCATGCTACCTGCTCTTTCTGTATTATGCTTTTGTAACTCAAGGATTCTTAATGAGCCTGTGAATTGTAGGATGATTATCCTTTCTTTATAGTTAATATGCATTTATAAGTGAGCACATACCATGTTTGTCTTCCTCAGTCTGAGTCACCTCACTCTGGATGATTTTTTTCTAGCTCCATTCACTTGCCTGCAAATGTCATGATCTTAACCTTTTTCACAGCTGGGTAATACTCCATTGTGTAGATTACTACAGTTTCTTTATCTGTTCTTCAGTTGAAGGACATCTGGGTTGTTTATAGCTTCTGGCTATTACCAATAAAGCTGCAATGAACACAGTTGAGCAAGTGCTCTTGTGGTAGGCTGGAGAGTTCATTGGGCCAGGACTGGTATATCTGGGTCTTGAGATAGATGGATTTCCAATTTTCTGAGAAACCTCCATATTGATTTCCAAAGTGAACATACAGGTTTGCACTCACACCAGCAATGGAGGCATTCGTTCCTCTTTGGTTTTTTTTTAATTTTTTAAAAATTTATTTATTATATGTAAGTACACTGTAGCTGTCTTCAGACACACCAGAAGAGGGCATCAGATCCCATTACAGATGGTTGTGAGCCACCATGTGGTTGCTGGGATTTGAACTCAGGACCTCTGGAAGAGCAGTCTGTGCTCTTAACCACTGAGCCATCTCTCCAGCCCGCATTCGTTCCTCTTGCCCCACACTGTCGCCAACATGAGGTGTCACTTGCAAATTTTAATCTTAGCCATTCTGACAGGGGTAAATGGTATCTGAAAATCTTTTGATTTGCATTTCTCTAATGGCTAAGGATGGTGAACATTTCTTTAAATGCTTTAAGGACATTTGAAATTCCTCTGCTGAGAATTCTCTGTTTAGATCTGTACTGTATTTTTTAATTGGGTTATTTAGTTTTTTTGATGTCTACTTTCTTGAATTCTTTATATATTTTGGAAATTAGATATGGAGTTGGTGAAGATCTTTTCACATTCTGTCCTATTTCACATTTTGTCCTATTGATAGTTTCCTTTCCCTTACAGAAGTTTTTTCAGTTTCATGAGGTCCCATTTCTCTCTTTCTTTTTATTTTGTACTGATTATGAGTTTCACATCATTCAACCAGTTCTGCTCATCTCATTCTTATCTCTAAGCATGCTCATTTAACAAGTCTATGTCTTGTAGTCTCCCCTCAAAATAATACACACACACACACACACACACACACACACAGAGAGAGAGAGAGAGAGAGAGAGAGAGAGAGAGAGAAGAGAGAGAGAACAAAGCATAGAAAAACATCTCATTGTGGAAGCTGTAGTATGTCACAGTGTGTCCCAAGTATATCCCTCTGTCTGTACATCTTCACTTGCAAATGTTCGTTGCAATGAGGTCTGGTTCGGGGTCTCTGGCTTCTATAACAGCATCAGTGTTGGAGTCTTACCTGAACTCCTCCTAGATATTCTGTTGTTGCTCTTTGTTATGGAGATTGTGCAGCTTTAGACCAGCAGGACTGGCCCTTTCACGCATCCCAACCAATTGCAATTGATGTAGATGGGGTGAGCCAATTCTGAGCCCTGAATCTGGACCTGGGTGATAGCTGAGCTGGTCAGTCTGCCAGCTCCTTTATCTGCACCACCAAGGTGAGCTCTCCAGCACTGCTCTGGGTGCTAGACCACCCATTACCATTATCGGCAGGAGGCAGGGTCAGCTCTCTGGCTCTCATGCCCTAGAGCTGACTCTCCCTTGTCTCAGCCATCATGACCAGCTCCATTGTGTTGCTCAGGTAAGGTATAGAGAGCCTGGTCTCCCAAGTGTTACAGCCAGTGAGGGGACAAGACTTTCCCTCCTGCTCTCATGCCCTCAGGACCAGCTGCCTGTCCCCCTATAACAACTTGAAGAGGGGGAGGGGAGGCATCACCATTCACCTCACAGCAGAGAAGTGTTAAAACCAGGCCTCCCTTGCTCTCACCCAAGTAACCAGCACTACTGTGTTACCCAGGTGAGGTACAGGTGAGAGCCTGCTTGCTTGAGAGCATCTCCCCACCCTCCTTCCCTGCCCCACCCAGGTCTTACAGCAGAGGAGTGGCAGGACCAGATCTCCCATGCTTTTGCTCTTGGGGCCAGCTCACTTGCAGCACCTCCACCAGTATCAGCTTTGCTGTGCGCTCCAGGATTGGTACATGGCCCGCTCTTCTGAGTACTGCATCGACTTAGGAGCAGAGGGCTAGCTCTTCCACACTCATGACCCTGTGGGTACCAATTCTGAGTCAGCTCTCCCACACTCATACCCTGGCACCAGCTCATTCACACCTCTGCCAATAGGGCCAGCTTGGCTGTGCTGCCTGGACTGGCTCTCCACTGAGCAGTCACTGATGAAAGGTGGGACCAGCCCTCCAAAGCACTGCAACCAGTGAGAGACAGGACCAGTTCTGCACAGCCCCTAGTCAGCCACACGAGCCCTAGTGACTGTCCCAACTAGGGACATCCCTATGTTCTCTAGCAGTAATACAAGCCATAGACATGGACACTGACGTGGACATCAACCCCCGCTGTTGCTTAGCCATGGATTTAGACATGGCCCTCACTGGCAGCTCAGGCTGGGACCTCATCATAACCCCAGGTGGCAGGGCTGGCCACTCACAACAAATTACTCCTCTCCATCCTCCGGGTCTCTAGTTCCATCTCTCTTCACAATGCTCAAGCTTCTCTCCTTCTCTTTCTTGCCCCTTTGTCTGCACATTGTGTTTTTGTCTAACACCAGCCTCTACATGCGTAGGGAAGGTCTGTGGATGGAATGGAGGTCTGCAGGTCTCTGTCTTCTTCCTCCCTCACTGAGCTGTGTGGTGGTAGATGAGACTCTGTGTGTCTGCCTCCAGCATGGGCAGTGGGGCAGGTCTGTGGAAGTTTTTCCCCACACCATATGGCATCACAGAACAAAAGTCTCCAGGTTCCTCTTCATTCGCTGCGATGCCTGGATTTGGTTTGCTTTGATTTTTATGTGTTCTAGGAATAAAACGGCCTTTTCCACCAAGTCAGGCATCAAGCTAGGATGAACAAAGGACTTCTATCTGCCCTGCCTCTGACCAATGTAAGAACACCACTATCGAGGTGTCTCTTTGCCTGTTGCCAGGAGGATGAGGTCCCATTTATTAATTGTTTTTTTGTGCCTGGGCTATTGGTGTTCCGTGGAGAAAGTTGTCTCCAGTGGCAATGAGTTCTAGACTATCCTCCACTTTATTTTCTATCAGATTCAGCGTTTTTGGTCTTAAGTTGAGGTCTTTGATTAACTTGGACTTGAGGTATACATCTATTTGCATTCTAGTACTTCCAGTTAAAACAGCACCATTTGTTGAAGAAGCTTTCTTTTTTTCCATTGTATATTTCTGGCTTCCTCTTCAAAACATCAGGTGTCCATAGTGTGTGGATTTACATCCATGACTCCAATTAAATTCCATTGATCAACCTGTCCGCTTGATGCCAACATTGTGTGGTTTTATTACTATTGCTCTACAGTGCAACTTGAAATCAAGGATGGTGATACCGCTAGATGTTCTTTTATCATATAGGATTGTTTCACTTAGCCTGTTTTTTGTTTGTTTGTTCATTGGTTGTTGGTTGATGCATTTTTCCATATGAAGTTGATCTTTGACAGGGGCAGGCTAAGGGGGCATGTAAGGGTGTTCCTGGGAAAGGAGACTAGGAATAGAATAGATTTCTCTGGTGGACTGGAGGCTGGAGAGGATGGGAACAGGAGGGATCAGGTGAAGGGAGAGAATACTGGGATAGATGGCTGAAATTGGGGGCATTTCAAGGGCGTGGTAGAAGTTTAGTGCAATGGAAACTCCATGAAATCTATGAAGGTGACACTAGCAAAGACCTAGTAATGGTGGGCACAGGGCCTGAACCAGTAATCCTCTGTAACCAGGCGAGGACTCAGGTGGATGGATTGGGACACCAGCCTGCCACAGAACCTCCCACACGCACAGTTTGTCGTGCCTCCATGATGTGCTAGGACCAAAGCCTACCACATTCCTCATCAGAGAGATCACAGAGACTTCTTTCTGCAACCAGTGGGAGCGGATGCAGAGGCCTACAGACAGATGTAGGCAGCGCTCAGGGAGTCCTGCACAGGAGGAGAAGGAAGAGGGAGAAAAGGAGGAGGGGAGTAGAGGAATTGTATGAGCCAAAGGGATCTAGGACACCACAAGTACATAGTCCACAAAATCAACTGAACTGGACTCAAGTGGGCTCCTAGAATCAGGGAGCCAGTTTGGGTCTGACCTAGGTTTTCTGCATATATGTTATGGTGTAGCATGGTGTTCTTGTGAGACTCCTAAAAATGGAGCAGGAGCTGTCTCTGACTCTTTTCCCTGCCTCTGAGACCCCTTTTCTCCTACTGGGTTGCCTTGTCCAGCCTTGATGTGAGAGTATGTACCTAAACATATGGTAGCTTGTTATGTCATATTTGGTTGCTGTCCCTGGAATATCTGCCGAGGAGACCTTTCTCTATGTGAAGGAGGCATGGATCTGGAGGAAAGGGAAAATGTGGGGGAGGGACTGGGGGTGGGTGGAGGAAGGGGTGTAATATATGAGAGAAGAATATGTAAAAGGGGAAAATGATTTTTATTGAAGTTAACTTGTATGCCTTTAAGTGATTTTTAAAAAAAAAAGTAGTTGTACATTTCACTGTATTGATATATAATAAAAAATACCGAACCATTCACTTACTAACAAGCATTAAAAATGTTTTTGCATGTCCCAAGGATCGCTGTTACCATAAACATACAGTCTAAACCTTAAAGCACTGATTGGTGCTTATGCTTACATATGAAATAGATTCCCAGAAGGCGAATGGCTAGGGTGTAAATATATATATATATATACTGTGTTTGTTTCTTCTAGATTTAACCAGATAGATTTCCCAAAAGGATGTTAAGTAGTGATATAAGTATAATAAAGTAAGAAAGTTCCTTACAAGAATGGGTGTGTGTGTGTGTGTGTGTGTGTGAGAGTGTGTGTGTGTGTGTGTGTGTGTGTGTGTGTGTGTGTGTATGTGTGTGTGTGTAGGCAGAGTCTCCTATAGCTAAGATTGACCACAAACTTGCTGTGTAGTTCAGGATGGATTTGAATATCTGATTTCCTTTTGTCTACAGTAATTTGGTACTGTTTATGAATCTTAAATTGTTTTCAGAGTGAGAGGATCAAATTATATTTCACTGATAATGTAATTGGTTATTGTTGTATATTAGATCATTTGAATTTAATTTCATGGTCTTTTTGGTCATTAGATTTGTTTGGGGTATTTTTTCCATTGATTTTATATTCTTTGACCATTTTGAATAACCAAAAAAATGAAGAATGTGGGGGGGGGTTGGAAGAGGGGGAAGGGTGGGGGAGGGGAACACTCTTATAGAAAAAGGGGAGGGGGATGGAATAGGGGACTTATGTCTGGGAAACCGGGAAACCTGGAAAGGGAATAACATTTGAAATGTAAATAAAAAATATTCATTTAATAAAACCAATTTGGATGGAGACAGGAATTGCTTTCCCATGTAGTCTAACATGGATTCATCACATTAGTAAAATATTAGTATAGAAATGATTAAACTGATTTTAGGACAGAATAATCTCCAAAAATAAATCCAAATGTATGTGTTTGTTAGTTTCTATTCTATTACTGTGAAGAAACACCACAACCAAGGCAGATTACAGAGGAAGCATTGAATTGTTGGCTTACTTAAAGTTTCAACAGTTAGTATATGACACTCAAACCCAGGGCATTGCAGAAGACAAGACAGGTATGATGTTGAAGAAGTGGCTGACAGCTCACGTGTGGTTTCCACATTGCAGGTAGAGAGTGAGAGCCAGACTAGGCCTGGTCTGGGATTTTTGAAACCTCAAACCAATGACACACCTCTTCTAACAAGGTCACATCTACTCCAACAAGACCACACCTTCCAATCCTTCCCAAACACTTTCATGAAATGGGGACCACTCCCTGAAACATGTCCTATGGGAGCTCTTCTCATTGAAACCACCACATATATGATAGACGGGTTATTAATAAATTTTCCTGCCAATTTTAGACAAAAATTAAATTTCATATAAGTCAAAGTTATAAATATAAAATGAAAAGCATCCTTACCTGAGAATATGGAATACTATATGATATAGACAAAATGGATAGGAAAAATGAAGTTTCTGAAGATGAAACCATCTATTTGACTGGGAAAAATTAAAAGATATTAATATTAAAATATGGTACAAAGAATATATGATAATGTCTACTTCAAAGTCAATGGGTAAATTATTTATATGTTTGTGATAGGTAAGCAAATTTTTATTTGTCACTTATTGTTACAGAATAAATTACATATTTATTCATAACAAATAAAGAAAAGCAAGATGAAATAATAGGAAAATCCACCACCTCGCAGTGGATGGTGGTTTGAACTGAGTGTGGCTTAGCTGTGTGTCTCTAATTCAAGATGTTTTGTGAAACTGCAATGGAATTGCAAGCCTTTCATTGTGATCTGAAAGCTCACCTCTGGCAAGCAGGACCCCTTGTAAGCCTTTCTGTAGAATAGTCTCACAAAGACACCTAGGTGACCTAAGAGAAAGCAAGATTTCTCAAGGATGCCTTTTATGATCTGGTTTTAAGTGACATCTTAATTTTTCTGGATCCTGTTTCTCGTTAGATGATAAATGCTCAAAGTGAGAGGGTTTTCTAAAGATGTCATCTTTGAGACCGCCTGAAAAGTTGCCGGCCATGGTGCTGATCCCATACTTTGAAATAACGTATACAGTTGAATATTATTTCCTACACATTTGAATACCATCTCTCAAATACCACAAGGTAGGGAAATTACTCCCTTCCATGGCTGTGTTGAAAGCTCCCACCTGTTATGTCTGTGAAGTAGAGTGATGTGCATACCTTGTAGGAGAACATATCTTTCAGCTGGTAAGTATAATTAAATATTCCGTTTCAGTTAAGTATGAGATTCAGTCACCTCACACCAGTGAGAATGGCTAAGATCAAAAACTCAGGTGACAGCAGATGCTGGCGAGGATGTGGAGAAAGAGGAACACTCCTCCATTGTTGGTGGGATTGCAGACTGGTACAACCATTCTGGAAATCAGTCTGGAGGTTCCTCAGAAAATTGGACATTGAACTGCCTGAGGATCCAGCCATACCTCTCTTGGGCATATACCCAAAAGATGCCTCAACATATAAAAGAGACACGTGCTCCACTATGTTCATCGCAGCCTTATTTATAATAGCCAGAAACTGGAAAGAACCCAGATGCCCTTCAACAGAGGAATGGATACAGAAAATGTGGTACATCTACACAATGGAATATTACTCAGCTATCAAAAACAACGAGTTTATGAAATTCGTAGGCAAATGGTTGGAACTGGAAAATATCATCCTGAGTGAGCTAACCCAATCACAGAAAGACATACATGGTATGCACTCATTGATAAGTGGCTATTAGCCCAAATGCTTGAATTACCCTAGATCCCTAGAACAAAGGAAACTCAAGACGGATGATCAAAATGTGAATGCTTCACTCCTTCTTTAAATGAGGAAAAAGAATACCCTTGGCAGGGAAGGGAGAGACAAAGATTAAAACAGAGGCAGAAGGAACACCCATTCAGAGCCTGCCCCACATGTGGCCCATACATATACAGCCACCCAATTAGACAAGATGGATGAAGCAAAGAAGTGCAGACCGACAGGAGCTGGATGTAGATCGCTCCTGAGAGACACAGCCAGAATACAGCAAATACAGAGGCGAATGCCAGCAGCAAACCACTGAACTGAGAATAGGTCCCCCGTTGAAGGAATCAGAGAAAGAACTGGAAGAGCTGGAAGGGGCTCGAGACCCCATATGTACAACAATGTCAAGCAACCAGAGCTTCCAGGGACTAAGCCACTACCCAAGGACTATACATGGACTGACCCTGGACTCTGACCCCATAGGTAGCAATGAATATCCTAGTAAGAGCACCAGTGGAAGGGGAAGCCCTGGGTCCTGCTAAGACTGAACCCCCAGTGAACTAGTCTATGGGGGGAGGGCGGCAATGGGGGGAGGGTTGGGAGGGGAACACCCATAAGGAAGTGGAGGGGGGAGGGGGATGTTTGCCTGGAAACCGGGAAAGGGAATAACACTCGAAATGTATATAAGAAATACTCAAGTTAATTAAAAAAAAAAGTATGAGATTCAGGAATAGGCAAGAGGTCTCCTGTCCCTCCTTTACATTTGAGAAGGGTTTACTCCATCGACTGCCCTACTCTGTAAACCTTAGCCCTGCTCTGGTAGATTATTGACCTTAATTTGAGAATATTGATGAATAACTGTGCATAGCTGGGTGTAAATACTTTTAACCACCATAATGGCGGTCTCACTTCTTATCTCTTATTTCTAGGCCTGAGAGTAGAGAATCTGATGTTTTCCAAGAACTGGGAAAAAAATACCCATGCTCACATCTGTTATAACCACTTCTGAGTGATTTTTGGTCTTTAAATTTGTCCACTCCTGCTCACTCAGCAGTGTTTGCAACTGCAATCCATCATCTGTAAAGTTGCGGGGATTAGGACATGGAATATTTTTTCAGAAGTCATTATTCTGGCTACCACCAAGTCACTGTCTGTCTTGGTCTATTTTGGGGTTTCTAGTAACATGATACTAAGTAAGTAATAAAGAAATGAGAGTCATTCTGGCTAACATGTCTAGAGGTCTAAGGTCAACAAAGCCAAATCTTTTGATGGCTTCCTTGATACAGAGTTCTGGCAACACCAGTGTCACACAGTAAGAGATGGACAGACAGCATTTGTACTAACTCTGATCTTTCTGCCTATAAAGCCACCATTGAACCCTGCTCGCTCCACTCCGATCAGATTTATCCATCTTTAATCACCTTCCAGAAGCACCCCCTCGGAACACACAGAGGATTAAGGTTCCATGCTTTCAGTGTCCCACGAGGAGAATGAAACTCAACATGAGTGTGCAGCAAACCATACAGCAATATCTATCCCCGTTCAGTAGAAATGACAATTGTCTAATTCGCCTTATTTAGAATGAGAATATAAAAAAGTAAGCAGGATTTTAGGAAGGCTATAAAAAGAGTGAGAAAATATACTTGGCTGAAAAGAGAAAGGCAATTAAGAATTTAGGAGGTAGTAAAAAAAATGTGTGTGATTCTAGTGAGCAGTATTGGGAATTCCAAACCTCCAGGCCTCGTGCAAGCAAGGCAAATATTCTACCTTTCAGCTACATCCCTAACCCCAGAAACATATCTTAGTCAAAGATGTCCAATCAATAGCTGGTAACCAAACACTCGACTTTTGATCATTCTTCTTATAATGAACTAAAATATTCTTAAAGCAAGAACTGTTATTTATAAACCAAGGTAGATTAATAATAGTCACTGACTCATTGAGCTTAGGACATTTTCACAATTAATAATTTATAAGAATCATAATTAATTCTGAGATTCCAAAATATATTTCCTTAGAGAGTCTATATATGCAATGAAGATCATGAAGTAACTTGCTGTGGTAAGAGGAAATAAACATTAGTTTTATATTTAACATTTCCCTAGAATCAGAAAACAAAACCATAAAAATCCTTGCTGTTACATATAATCCTTGCAGCTACATATAATCCTTGCAGTATAATAATGTCCAATGCTATGTTCTATGTAATAGCAAATAACGTTCCTGGTGTAGTAAAGAACATAAAAATGCCCCCTTAATCTTCCTATACAGGTGTTTGTGTCATAAAATGTATTAGTATAAGCAAATTAACTTGCAATTATCTGGAAAATCTCAGACTGTTCACTAATTGATATTATAGCTACTCATAATGCCAAGTAAAGGAAAGCTAAGAAATAGGTTCAAATTATTAATTAAAAGTTAGTGGTCAGTGATACACTACCATGTAGACAGAAGTAAGTGAACACACTGTATTCTACAAATGAACTCATAACTACAATGTATCTTCAGTGGTAAGTTGTCTGTGTATGGTGCTAACCGAGGTAGGATACTGCCATGAAATTTACTTCTATTCTGCTTAAACGTCCACAGAAACATTGAAAGCTGTTCTAAATATAAATCTGCCAGACTGTCTTATGCATTAGAAAACTCTTTGAGATCAACATAATAAGTAAAATATAACTAATCAGTTTAAAGTATTTCTTGATGCTTTTATTTACTGTTCCCAGGTGTAAAAATTATGTAAATTCTGAATACCTTCAGGAATGCTAATTTTACTTAATAAAAATTCTTCATTTGATTTTTTTTTGCTCAGAATGGAATTTCTGGTTAATATCATTTTTAATGACTGTAATATCATCTTGACACCAAATGATGGTTATGGGTTTATGAGCATTTTTATAATGCCAGGATTTTAATATTTTAATTGTGGAGTCTTAATAACATGCATTCATTCTTCTGTCCAAACTCTCGCACCTTCCTTTTAACAAGAGACTATAGAGTTTTATTTTAAGCAGAACAGAGTCGGTATTTATGCTCTTTGAAATTACCATTTGTTCCATTTTGTGTCAGATAAATTGAAAAACCTTTGATTCCTTGTAATACTTTATCAGGAAGGTAACGACGTCGACGTCAAAGACTCCATCATTTTCTTTCTAATTGTGCATTTCTGAAAGACTTCTCTCCTATTCAGTCTAAAAGATAAAATGTCAGAGAGAAATCTCCTCCTCCAGTGGCTTGCATATCAGTGCTTCCGCCACAATGAGCAGTTACCCTCTGGCTACCCTAAAAACAAGCACTGTGCATTTTTCTTTGCCACTTTTGTTTGTGAGTTGTCGTATAACCATAGAACCTGATAAACAAAGCGTGTGTGTGTGTGTGTGTGTGTGTGTGTGTGTGTGTGTGTGTGTGTGTGTACTGTTTATTGTGATCTGGCTGCATTCTCCAACTAAATATGGGGTCGTGATATGATCTGGTAAGTAGCAAGGTTAAAAAGAGAGGTTGTAAGAGAGTTTAGAGGGACCTCACATCATTAACTCCAATCACTCAGAAGTGAGAAGGAAGATTAAGAAACACTATCCTTCCTGCTTCCCCACACACAGGAATTTTGGCATGTCTTCTATAATCCCATCTGTAGAACGTGTTTCCATTTACTCAGCTCTTTTCACCATGTACTCTTGTTTCTTGTGTTATCACTTTATAAATAAAGGCACCAGAAGTAGACTGCTTGTGAAATCCATCTATTGCCATGGTTAGAAAACAG
Source organism: Rattus norvegicus (assembly GCF_021556685.1). Classification (NCBI taxonomy): domain Eukaryota; kingdom Metazoa; phylum Chordata; class Mammalia; order Rodentia; family Muridae; genus Rattus; species Rattus norvegicus. Next base: position 68,834,033 of record NC_141548.1, read on the forward strand.
TAGTGTTACAACTAAACACCTTTTGAAGACGCATTTGTTTTGTCTATTTAAAGCAGGTTGCCTCAAGATATTCAGTATAAAGTAACTAATAATCACTTAATAAACAATCTACAAAATGAATCATCATTGTTCTTCAGATAGTTTTGGGGGAACCTGAAAATAAGATTGAGCAGTGAAAAACACCAGCTGCTCTCCCACAGGAACCTGGTTCAATTCCCAGCACCTATGTGGCAGCCCACAAGCATCTACAATTCCATGTCTCAGGAATGAAGAGGTCAGCCGCCCTCTTCTGACCTCTGCTGGTATTGCACACATGTGGGCACAGACATATACTTAGGCAAAATACCCAGACATGTAAAATGCAAACAATAAATCTTGTTTTCAATGATATGTTTTATTTTTAAAAGACTTAGTGCTATAAAGCAGGTATAACGTTGACTGTATTTGAAAGGGAACTTTAAGATGTTTTTCTATAAAATACAAATGGGTTTGAGAATGTTATTTATTTAAAAAACGATATGGACACAAAAAGCGATCTATTCTATAATGATTGCGAAGACTTGACCGTATAGAAATGCATGAAGAGAGAGCCACTCAAACAATCAAAATGCTGGGAAATATTTAAATCAATGGATAGAGAATTATTTGTTCTAGGAAATTTTCAGCAAAACACAGCATACCTTTTAACTTCTTTATGAATAAATTGTTATAGAGTGGTGTTTGAGTGCATATCGCTGAAGTCTTTCTTTTGAACAAATTAAATCTCCGTATGAAGTGAGAACAAGAGGAGGATATGGGATAAACACATCTGATAAGGAGAGAAGGCTTCTGTTGGAAGTGCCTGCCTTTTGGGAGTAGGCACAATAGTTTGCTAACACAATGGATTAACACTAATCATCAGGGTGTTAACAAATACATCAAGGGAAGGAGGCACACAAATGAGAAATGCATTTGCTAGTCAGTGAGAGAGTCAAGAAATTAATTATGCCTCTTAAATGCCTATGTCATGAAACTCATTTGGAAAAGTCTTTTCTGTAACATGAAAAATGAAAGGAATTTTGATCAATTTAGAAATCAGGAAGATCTATGAGGCAGGGAGCATGACAAGGATTCTCTATTTTATGGATCACATTAGCCACAGAAGTTACTGTAAGAGGAACTAGAACAAAGCAGGGCAGACTGGCTTCCCTGGACATGCGACTGTTAGCAGGTAAGTGTGTATCTTTAGAAAACACTCCCTGAAAAGAATTTTACAGGGCTGAAGAGAAGGTCAAGCAAGGAAAGCAGAGAGAGCGGTCATATGGGAGACACATTGTTAACTATTAACAAAGTAGCGGTTTCTCCACCACAGCACAAAAACCTCTCTGTATCAGAAAAAAAAAAAAGAGATTGTAAGAAAAAAACGTATAGCAACACATTATCAGGATTAAAAAAAAACATTGAGAATTATCTTTTTAATAGAATTATCCAGAAAATGTTTGGTATTTCAGCATGAAAGACGTTTTCATGCAGTCTTCTTGAACTTTTTGTTGGAGGGAAAAATGAATTTGATTTTGGTAGATGGCAGTCAAGATGAGTCAAAGTGTTCTGAATGTCTGCAGTAAAGATTGTAAGATGAAAATACATCAGATATTTTTCATCCATACTACTTGACTCTATCACATAAGAACACGGAGTTCTTGCAGTCTCAACTCTAACCAGGCTATTTCAGCAGAACCAAATTAAAGAGCCCCAGACTTCCAGATACCTGACATTTTAAAATTGTCAATACACCATTTTTGAGCTAAAAGTTATTTTGCAAAAGGACACACATTGCTTTTGCTTACAATCGGCTAATAATTCTTGAGTACATGTATCTGACTGATGAAGTAAATTCTACTTGGTAAAAGTGGATTAGGAAGAAAAGAAACCTGACCAATATTTATAAATGTATGAGCATTCCTTATAGTTGCTATGAAGTACTCCACGAAATCTCCAACTTATTTTCAGTAAGCACACGTCTAGAGTTTGAGTTATTAGGATGATACTTACAGAAGTATTTATTTGGAAAACGGTTTCTTGGCATCAGTTCATCAAGAATGTCTATGCATGGGTCTGGAGCGAAGACTCAGTGGTTAAGAACACCGACTGCTCTTCCAGAGGTCCTGAGTTCAATTCCCAGCAACCACATGGTGGCTCACAACCACCTGTATTAGAATCCAGCACCCTCTTCTGGTGTGCCTGAAGAGAGCAACAGTGTACTCATATACATAAAATAAATAAATCTTTTTAAAAAATGCAGACGTATTACTAAACAACTACTGAACTAAAATAATTACATTATATATTTCTCTCTTTATTACCTGCTCTCCCTAGTTCACATTCATTCTCTCTCCTCTCTCTCCTCTCCCTCTCCCCTAGGGTAGTAATATATTAGAATAAAATATAAATTTGGGGAATTGATAGTATGGTGACTAAAGTTAATATTGCATATACTGTATTACTGTATTACTTCTTAACTGTGGATTTTAATTCTCTCTCTCTCTCTTTCTCTCTCTCTCTCACACACACACACACACACACACTTGTTGATTCAAGGTGGTGATGAATGTATTAAACTGAATGTGGTAATTTGTGTACAACATGTACTTATATTAAATCATATTGTATACATTGAGTACATAAAGTGTATGTCAATTGTATGTATTTTAAATGTCTAAAACTAACTTGAAAATAATAAATTTCTAAGATTATGATGATGGCTTCATGTTCAAAGAATACAACCAAGAGGTTGGAGAGTTGGCCCAGCTGTTCTTGTAGAGGCCGTGTGTTCATTTCCTAGCACCCACCTCAGGCAGCTAACGCCGCCTGTTATCTCCAGCGCTAGGGGATATGATGCTCCCTTATGGTTTTTGAAAGAACTACACACACATGGAACACATGCGAAAAACTCACATACACATACACATAAATAAAAACCTGAAAAATCCAACTACAGTTTATATTTACAACACACGATAGCCCTGGTGGACTCCAGTAATCCATACAAACAATTTTTCACTTACAGTCAGTTTAATTAGCTAGTAGAATTGACTCTTTTTGTTTAATCAAAAGATTTGTTCTGATAGTTCCGTGCAAATACTGTTCCAGGGTCTCCCAGGGTTTTCTTGTAGGATACACTTTCCTCAGAGGCTCAAGTTGTGTGCGTACCTTGGAAAGTGCACTACCTTTCAACACACAGAAAGGTAATTCTGGTTTACTCAGCCCTGATTTGACTCCTGTCACATGTCTGAATAGCAATAGGCTACATTGAAAGCAACCGTCTGGAGGCTAAGTGTTCTGAATTCTCTTGAAAATTCAAACAATTCTGCAAAGGACAGACATGGCGAAAAAGAGAAATCTCAGAGGCATCCACGTTTGAGAGGCTATTAGTTTGTAGAAGAAAAAGGTGACAAAAGTAAAATATAATTCATCATTTGAGCTACGAACATTAAACAAGTGTGTTTTGTGGGCACATGAGCCCATAAACATTAGTTACTGTACAGCTAGAGAAAGCCATTTTGTTATGCTTGATAACTTTTAAAGACCCTGGATCTTCAGCTAAATGAAGGCCCATTTATTTATTTAGTATGAAATAAAGCCTGTTAGTGTGTGCCAATGAAATTCTACAATCCAAGGAGAGATCACCATTTGAAAATCAGACTGAGCACTCAAATTAGAGGCTAAAGTAATAGCCAAAGCAAAAAATATATTAAGAAATGTTTGACATACTTGAAACTTTAAGGGCATAGAGACCACTACAAAAAAGGCTAAATAAAAGGTGGAAAGACAAGCACTAGGTATGGAGAAAGCTGTAATGTCATATGGAGACAACAGGATAAGAGGGATCGAGAATTAGATCAAAGAATGGACAAAGAAATGGCCAATAAATAAGGAAGGATAATTAATTTGATAAAGATAATATTTGATAATAATTGTATAAAAATCATTATAATTATATATAAAATATTAAATTATAATGATAAAATAAAATAATTTATAAATATATAACATATACAAATAAACACATATCAATATATTTATATATTATGTAATATTTATTTATATAACATATATAAATAAATACATATAATAAAGATAATTTGATATTATTTTTGACCTGTGGAACAAATTAAAGTTAAAAGAGTAAACATCTATGCTTGGGCACAAGGTAGACAATGTAAGATGCTCGCACATAGTTTATATGAAGGTGAAAAGTTATTTCTTGTTTCAACTATTAAAACAATTCACCAACATGTTTTCTACTGTAAAATGTGTGTATTTTTTTAACTTAGCAAATCTGTTCCTGGAGCTTTCCTCTAAAGAAATGCATTCACAATATATCAAAAATATATGTATAGCAATATTGTTTTGTTCATTTTCTGAGGAAGCAAAATAAAACAACAGTCTTAACAAAGCTTTTCATCACATGGAATTGTGTAAATAAATTATGGACAGGTCATTCATGAGAATGTTCTGTGAGCATTAAAAATACCAGTCGAGGTCAATATCCAGTTAGAAGAGGGAAGGCAAAGAGAGGAAGAGAAGGGAGAATAACACATGCATGAAAAAGTCAAAATGCAGTTATTTGCTTTATCTTATCCTAAGGGAAAAAATTGAATTGCAGTTTTAGTAACTTGGGCTCTGTCCTCACCTGTCACTCAATCAGTGCATGCATTAGCTGAGGAAGAGGACACATATTTGAGAACAAATGTTTGTGAATAAAAATTTAAACTTAAGTCAAGAAGTAAGTTTGCCAGGGCTGGACTCTTCTTCAGAAGGAAAAAAAACACTTTTAAAAGTTTGACTTTGTATATTAATGGGTAGAAGTGTCAAGAAAAACGATATCTGGGAAGAATAGAATGACGACAGGTTTGTTTTTTACAGACAGAATAGAGAAACACAGTGGATTGTTGGTGTTCGCCTCTAATAATTCATACATTCTTCCGTTTGCCCATTAGCTGAGCATGAAAGCTGGGGTACAGAAGATAAACAGTAATTCAGGTGAGAATGGCTACAAAGAATCAACTATGTATTCCTTCCCTTGAATTAGACCAGGAACACAAAGGCCTTTCCTGGATCTTATTACCTTTGGTCCCTCTCAGGGTAACTTAGCAGGATCTTTCGATTTTGGGGACCTTTAACTTGATCACACAAAGTCAATTTATCACATATAATAACATTCTTTAAGATCTCTCTCCCTCCGTGTGTGTGGATGTATGCCCCATATGTGCCAGAGCTTCTATCTGCCCTGATAGCTGCTTCTTCTAGCTGCTGATACACGTGGTTATGAGCTCCCCAATGTGGGTGCTGGGGCCCAAGCAAGTACTCGGAATCACTGAGCCACCTTTCTTGCCCAACATTCACAGATTCTAGGAATGAGAATATAAACATCTTCAGGGGGTGTTATTCATCACAACATGGTACGCTTTAGCTGTTGAATAGCAGAGACAATGCTAAATGTGTTGGCAAGTGATCTCAAAGCTAGAGTGGGGAGAGCAGCTAACAGAACAGAAGGAATGGTGGGCAGAAGTGAAGCATGGAGTTTTGGATGGCTGGTGAGGCAGGAGGATGCTGACAAACCTCTGTTATCCTAGCTGAGTGGTTTTATTGAGTTTACATGTATTTATGTACAGAAACATATCTTAATATTCATAAACTGAATAAGAGATTTGGGAGAATATTTTTTTCTTTTATGGTGTGGTGGTTTGAATATGCTTGGTCCAGGGAGTAGCACTATTAGGGGGTGTGTCCTTGTTGGAGTGGGGGTGGCCGTGTTAGAGGAAGTATGTCACTGTGGGGGTGGGCTTTGAGACCCACTTCCTAGCCATGTGGGAGACAATCTGCTCCTGTCTCACTTTGGATGAAGATGTAGAATTCTTAGCTCTTCCACCACTCACCAATCGAATCTCTTAACGTGTAAGCCAGCCCCAATTAAATGTCGTCCTTTGTAAGAGTTGCCTTGGTCATGTTGTCTCTTTGTAGCAATGGAAACCCTAATTAAGACAATGTCTAACCAATGTTAGATTTGTGCAATTGTATGTATAATATTTAAGTAATCAGTAAAAACAAGGTCATTTCCATTTTGAAACAAAATGTTATGGAAAAAAAGACCACCATTTACTTTACAAAGTGAGATGGAACAGACCTTCCCCCCCAAATGACTAGCAATCATTGCCCTCTTCAATTCAATCAAGTGTTAGTTTCCAGTTTACTCGTCATTTAGCCTCGAGTAAGCTACCCTTCAAGGCTGTGACTCATCTAAAAATTGTGGGAAATAACATACTTGCTCTCATACGGAATGTATTTAGCTTGACATTCAACATGTCATTTAATACAACAGCTCACAATATTGTTATCCCATGATACCAAAGCAAATATAGAGAATATATATTGTCCCTCCTTGAGAACACCATAATGGAAATTTGAGAGATTCCTGCAATGTAATGAGAAAAACATACTTGCAGTGCCCAACATAGATGCAGATGCCAAGTGTCGGCTTGTAACACAATATCCTGATAACTAGTTTAAATGTGAACACTAGGCCTTAAGGTTCAGAAAATTACAGAGACCTCTGTGTTCTTTGCCTTAAATTGGACGCAAGTATTCATAAACTTACTAATGCAATTCATACATCCCAATAGAGAAATTCGGAGCAGGAAGGTGGATCAACTACAATGTTACGCAATGCTAAATTTCCTAGAACACCTCTACCTTGGAAGACTCCACCCTAAATGAGATGTCTCCATCAAATCCCACCACTCAGGGAGCAGTGAATCCTGCAGAGGAGGAAGCAGAAAGAGTTGTAGGGACACAGTATTGATGCACATAGGAACTTATAGACTGCAGCAGCATGCACAGGACCTGCACAAGTCTGCACCAGATGGGGTTCTAGATAGGAGACAAGAAGCAGAACACATAACCCCATCTCACACTCATAATCTAATCACTAAATCAGAAGCTACCTCGCATTGACAACCATTTGTAAATGAAAATTTAGTTTCCTCTAAGGGAGTCTGACTGGGGAAACAAACTTCTCTTAAGGGTAGGCTGTGTGCCCAACGCTAGGAGGGCAACAGAAAATGAGCTCAGTAGCATCGTTGGAAGTTCCTCGTCTCAAAATAGGGAGTTGGGCTTTTCATCTTTTAATTTTTTTAAAAATTGGATATTTTATTTATTTACATTTCAAATGTTATCTTCTTTCCCGGTTTCCCCTCTGCAAATCCTCTATCCAATCCCCCCTCCTCCTGCTTCTATGAGGGTTCTCCCCCACCCACCCACCCACTCCCACCTCACCACCCTGACATTCCCCTACACTGGGGCATCCAGCCTTCACAGGAACAAGGGCCTCTCATCCCATTGATGCCAGATAAGGTCATCCTCTGCTACATACGCAGCTGAAGCCATGGGTCCCTCCATGTGTTCTTTTTGGTTGGTGGTTTATCCCTGGAAGATTGGGTGCGGGGTGGTGCCTGGTTGGTTGATATTGTTGTTCTTTTTTTGTGGGGATGCAAACCCCTTCAGCTCTTTCAGTCCTTTCCTTAATTCTTCATTGGGGTCCCCGTGCTCAGGCCAATGGTTGGCTGGAAGCATCCATATCTATATTTGTCAGGCTCTGGCAGTGCCTCTCAGGAGACAGCTGTATCAGACTCCTGTCAGCAAGGTCTTCTTGGCACTATTGCGGATGCAATAATGTTTGGGTTTGGTGTCTGTATATGGGACAGATCAGTCTCTGCTCCACAATCATCACCGTATTTCCTTTAGACGGGAGCAGTTCTGGGTTAAAATTTTTGAGATGGGGAGCTGGAGAGATGGCTCAGCGGTTAAGAGCACTAGCTGCTTTTCCAGAGGTCCTGAGTTCAATTCCCAGCACCCACATGGTGGCTCACAGCCATCTTTAAGGGGATCTGATGCCCTCTTCTGGTCGGTCTGAAGATAGCAACAGTGTCTTTATACATAAAATAAATAAGTTTAAAAAATTTTTTTTGAGATGGGAGGGTGGCCCTATTTCCCAACCAGGGGTCTTGACTAACCTCTGGATGTAGTCTCTACAGGTTCTTCCTCCCCTTCGTTGGATCCTTTCAGTCCTGGGAGCCTCTTTCTTTCCTGGCATCTGGGATTTGCTGGTGGCTAACCCTAGTTCTCCATCCCCCATTGCCACACACCTCTGTTCAATTTCCGGACCCTCTGTATATCATCCTATCCTGATCCTACCTCATTTTTCCATCCTGCTCTCTTTCTCACAAGTCCCTCCTACCCTCTACCTCCTGTGAGTATTTTGTTCCCCCTTTAAGGACTGAAGCATTCACACTTTGGGCATCCTTCTTGAGATTCATATGGTTTGTGAGTTATATCGTGGGTCTTCTGAGATTTTGCCTAATCCACTTATTAGTAAGTACATACCACATGTGTTCTTTTGTGATTGGGTTACCTCACTCAGGATATTTTTTAGTTCCATCCATTTGCCTATGAAGTCATTGATTTTAGTAGCTGAGTAGTACTCCATTATATAAATGTACCACAGTTTCTGTATCCATTCCTCTGTTGAAGGACATCTGGGTTCGTTTCAGCTTCTGGCTATTATGAATAAGGCTGCTATGAACATAGTGGAGCATGTGTCCTTGTTACATGTTGGGGTATCTTTTAGGTATATGCCCAGGAGTGGTACAGCTGGATCCTCAGGCAGTTCAATGTCCAGTTTTCTGAGGAACCACCAGACTGATTTCCACAGTGATTGTACCAGCTTGAAATCTCACCAACATGGAGGAGTGTTCCTCTTTCTCCTCATCCTCACCAGCATCTGCTGTCACCTGAGTTTTTGATCTTAACCATTCTGAATGGTGTGAGGTGGAATCTCAGCATTGTTTTGATTTGCATTTCCCTGATGACTAAGGATTTTGAACATTTCTTTAGGTGCTTTGCTGTCATTAATTATTCCTCAGTTGAGAATTCTTTGTTTAGCTCTCTGCCCCATTTATAATAGGATTGATTCTCTGGGATCTAAATTCTTGAGTTCTTTTTATATATTAGATATTGGCCCTCTATTGGATGTAGGCTTGGCAAAGACCTTTTCCCAATCTGTTGGTTACCGTTTCGTCTTATTGACAGTGACCCTTGCTTTACAGAAGCTTTGCAATTTTATGAAGTCCCATTTGTCGATTCTTGATCTTAGAGCATAAGCCATTCGTGTTCTAGTCAGGAAAATTTCCCTTGTGCCCATGTGTTCCAGGCACTTCCCCACTTTCTGTTCTTTTAGTTTGAGTGTATCTGGTTTGATGTGGAGGACCTTAGTACACTTGGACTTGAGCTTTCTACAAGGTGATAAGAATGGTTCAATTTGCATTCTTCTATATGCTGACTACCAGTTGAGTCAGCACCATTTGTTGAAAATATTGTCTTTTTTCCACTCGATGGTTTTAGTTTCTTTGTCAATGATCAAGTGACCATAGCTGTGTGGGTTCATTTCTGGGTCTTCAATTCTATTCCATTGATCTACCTGCCTTTCTCTGTACTAATACCATGCAGTTTTTAATCTCTATTGCTCTGTAATACTGCTTGAGGTCAGGGATGGTGATTCCCCCAGAAGTTATTTTATTGTTGAAAACAGTTTTGGCTATCATGGGTTTTTGGTTATTCCAAATGAATTTGCAAATTGCTTTTTCTAACTCTATGAAGAATTGAGTTGAAATTTTGATGTGGATTGCATTGAATCTGTAAATTTCTTTTGGCAAGATTACTCTTTTTACTATATTAATCCTGCCAACCCATGAACATGGGAGATCTTTCCATCTTCTGAGACCTTCAATTTCATTCTTCAGAGACTTGAAGTTCCTGTCATACAGATCTTTCACTTGCTTGGTTACAGTCACACAAGGTATTTTATATTGTTTGTGACTACTGTGAACGGTGTTGTTTCCCTAATTTCTTTCTCAGCTTGTTTATCCTTTGAGTAGAGGAAGGCTACAGATTTGTTTGAGTTAATTTTGTATTCAGCTACTTTGCTGAAGGTGTTATCAGCTTTAGGAATTCTCTGGTAGAACTTTTGGGGTCACTTAAGTATACTATCACATCATCTGCAAATAGTGATATTTTGACTTCTTCCTTTTAAATTTTTATCTCTTTGACCTCCTTTTGTTGTCTAATTGCTCTGTCTAGGACTTCGAGTCCTATATTGAATAGATAGGGAGAGAGTGGGCAGCCTTGTCTAGTCCCTGATTTTAGTGGGATTGTTTCAAGTTTCTCTCCATTTAGTTTAATGTTGGCTACTATTTTGCTATATATGGCTTTTATTATGTTTAGGTATGGTCCTTGTATTCCTGATTTTTCCAGGACTTTATCATGAAGGGGTATTGAATTTTGTCAAATGCTTTCTCAGCATCTAATGAAATGATCACGTGTTTTTGCTTTGAGTTTGTTTACATAGTGAATTATGTTGGTGAATTTCAGTATCTTGTACCATCCCTGCCTCCCTGGGATGAAGCCTACTTGATCATGATGAATGATCATTTTGATGTGTTCTTGGATTCAATTTGGGAAAATTTTATTGAGTATTTTTGAATTGATACTCATAAGGGAAATTTGTCTGAAGTTCTCTTTCCTTGTAGAGTCTTTGTGTGGTTTAGGTATAAGCATAATTATGGCTTCATAGAAGAAATTGGATAGTGTTCCTTCTGTATCTATTTTGTGATGTAGTTTGAAAAGTATTGGTATTCGATCTTCTTTGAAGGCTATAATTCTGCACTAAACCTACCTGGCCCTGTGCTTTTAACTTTGGTACCTGGTATCTGTCTAGAAAATTGTCCATTTCCTCCAGATTTTCAAGTTTTGTTGAGTATAGGCTTTTGTAGTAGGATCTGATGATTTTTTTTTATTTCTTTAGATTCTGTTGTTATGGCTCCCTTTTCATTTCTGATTTTGCCAATTTGGATACTGTCTCTGTGCCCTCTGGTTAGTCTGGCTAAGGGTTTATCCATCATATTGATTTTCTCAAAAATCCATCTTCTGGATTCGCTGATTCTTTGTATAATTCTTTTTGTTTCTACTTGGTTGATTTCAGCCCTGAGTTACATTATTACCTGCTGTCTACTCTTCTTGGGTGTATTTATTTCTTTTTGTTCTAGTGCTTTCAGATGTACAGTTAAGATGCTAGTGCATGCTTTCTTCTGTTTCTTTTTGGAGGCACACAGAGCTATGAGTTTTCCTCTTAGCAGTGCTTTCATTGTGTCCCATAAGTTTGGGTATATTGTGTCTTCATTTTCAGTAAAAAGTCTTTAATTTCTTTAATTTTTTCCCTGACCAAGTTATCATTGAGCAGAGAGTTGTTCAACCTTTCATTTATGAAGGCTTTCTGTTGTTTCTGTTGTTATTGAAGACCAGCGTAAGTTCATGGTGATCTGATAGAATTCATGGGATTATTTCAATCTTCTTGTATCTGTTGAGGCCTGTTTTGTGACTGATTATATGTTCATTTTTCGAGAAGGTACCATGAGGTGTTGAGAAGAAGGTATATTCTTTTGTTTTAGGATGAAATGTTCTAAAGATATGGCCATTTCATTCATAACTTCTCTTTGTTTCAGTGTGTCTCTGTTTAGTTTCTGTTTCCATGATCTGTCCATTGATGAGAGTGTGGTGTTGAAATCTCCCCCTCTTATTGTGTGAGGTGCAATGTGTGCTTTGAGCTTTAATAAAGTTTCTTTTATGAATATGGGTGCCTTGGCATTGTAGCATAGATGTTCAGAATTGAGAGTTCATCTTGGTAGATTTTTCCTTTGATGAGTATAAAGTGTCGCTCTTTATCTTTTTTGACAACTTTTGGTTGAATGTTGATTTTATTTGATAATAGAATGACTACTCCAACTTGTTTCTTGGAATCAGTTTCTTGGAGGTAGTGTCTGTCATTGTCACTGATATGCATTTCCTGTATGCAGCAAAAGGCTGATCTTGTTTATGCATCCAGTCTGTTATTCTTTGTCTTTTTATTGGGGAATTGAATCTACTGATGTTAAGAGATATTAAGAAATAGTGATTATTGCTTCTTGTTTTTTTTTTTTATTAGAGATGGAATTACATTTGTGTGGCTATCTTCTTTTGGATTTGTTGAAAGATCACCTTCTTGATTTTTCTAGGGAATACTTTCCCTCCTTGTGTTTTCTATTTTTTTATCCTTTGTAGGACTGGATTTGTGGAAAGATATTCTGTAAATTTGGTTTTGTCATGGAATATCTTGGTTTCTCCATTTATGCTAATTGAGAGTTTTGCTGGGTATAGTAGCTTGGGCTTGCATTTTTGTTCTCTTAGGGTCCATATGACATCTGCCCAGGATCTTTTGCCTTTTTGAGTCTCTGTTGAGAAGTGTGGAATAATTCTGATAGGTCTGCCTTTATATTGTACTTGACCTTTTCCCCTTACTGCTTTTAATATTCTTTCTTTGTTTTGTGCATTTGGTGTTTTGACTATTATGTAACAGGAGGAATTTCTTTTCTGGTCCAATCTATTTGGAGTTGTGTAGGCTTCTTGTATGCTTATAGGTATCTTTTTCTTTTGGTTAGGGAAGTTGTCTTCAATAATTTTGTTGAAGATATTTACTGACCCTTTGAGTTGGGAACCTTCACTTTCATCTATACCTATTATCCTTAGGTTTGGTCTTCTCATTGTGTTCTGGATTTCCTGGATGTTTGGGGTAGGATCTTTTTTGCATTTTGCCTTTTCTTTGATTGTTGTGTCAATGTTTTCTATGCTATCTTCTGCACTTGAGATTCTCTATTCTATCTCTTGTATTCTGTTGGTGATGCTTGTATCTGTGACTCCTGATCTCTTTCCTCGGTTCTCTATCTCCAGGGTTGTCTCCCTTTGTGATTTCTTTGTTGTTTCTATTTCCAGTTTAAGATCCTGGATGGTTTTGCTCAATTCCTTCACTTACTTGGTTGTGTTTTCCTATAATTCTTTAAGGGATTTTTGTGTTTCCTCTTTAAGAGCTTCTATTTGTTTACCTGTGTTGTCCTGTATTGTTTTAAGGGAGTTCTTTATGTACTTCCTAAAGTCCTCTATAATCATCATGAGATGTTATTTTAAATCAGCATCTTGCTTTTCCAGTGTGTTGGGGTATCCAGGGTTTGCTCTGGTGAGAGAACTGAGTTCTGATGATGCCAAGAAATCTTGGTTTCTGTTGCTTAGGTTCTTGCGCTTGCCTTTCACCATCTGGTTATTTCTGGTGTTAGCTAGTCTTGCTGCCTCTGACTGGAGTCTGTAATCTTAGATTTATCAGCACTCCTGGAAGACCAGCTCTCCCTGGGCAGGATTTGGGTACAGAGTGCTGTGGTACAGGGTTAGATCCAAGGCACCTATTAAAACAGGAAGGCCTCTTTTACCTTTTGAAATTTGTCTTACTTTTTATTTATTTACCCTACAGTTTCATTGTTTATATATAATTACTTCCAACTTACTATTGTATGGGATTCCTAGGTATGTGAATGAGCGGCTCCCTGCATCTGTATCAGGTTTTGTGCCTTCTCTTGGGTTCTTTTCCTTCTGCTTGTTTGTTTTCTTCTATTCTGTTATGTTGGGTTTTGTATTATTATATTACACCATTTTGTTAACCCTTTGAATCATGTTGTTTTCTGAGAGACAGAAAGAAGATGGATTTTGACAGGATGGGTTTGGAAAGGACCTGGGAGAGGGGAAACCAAAATCAGGATATTTATGTAGGAAAAGGCACTATTTTCATTAAAAAGAAAAAGATTCCAAGTAGAAAGCCTAGTATTAATTCATGTACATATCAAGAACTGTTAAGGCTTACAGGGAAGATACTTTCGAGTATCAGTCATCTGTGTGACTGGATGTAAAGAATGAGTAATAGTTTCATAAACTAAGGCTTCTAGATGGCTCTAGCTCATGTGAAAACCTCACCCTTAACCCCTGTTCTCCAGGCTCCTGTTAATGGGAATACTTATTACCCAGCTGAAGTTGCAATGACCTAATTGCCATCATTGAGATGTTAATACACTTAGGACTGTAGATGCTTTCGTAATTTGAATGATTATGTGGGGAGGGTGCATAAAAGGGTATATTCTTTCATGAACCTTAGAAATTTTTGGCCAGTAATAAGGGCAAACATAACTAGTAAAATGTTAGAGAAAACTTTTTAGGCTGCAGCACAAACTTTTCTCTCTTAAAAGGAAGCAAGTGTCTAGATATTGACATTAATAATCATCAATGTATTTCCCATGGAAGAGACAAGAAGGAAAACAGTAAGTATTTAACTCCTCCCACTTCCCACCCTTCCAGCTATTCTTCAACACAGTCCCAGTTATGAATAAAGATAATAGATTAATTCATTATGCTATGAGGAAGAAGTTACAGTGTATGTTAGAGAGAGCAAATATTTAAGAGGTATTCTTTTTTTTTTACATATTTTTCCTTCTTTTCTATTCTTTTTTTTTTATTAACTTGAGTATTTCTTATATACATTTCGAGTGTTATTCCCTTTCCCGGTTTCCGGGCAAACATCCCCCTCCCCCCTCCCCTTCCTTATGGGTGTTCCCCTCCCAACCCTCCCCCCATTGCCGCCCTCCCCCCATAGACTAGTTCACTGGGGGTTCAGTCTTAGCAGGACCCAGGGCTTCCCCTTCCACTGGTGCTCTTACTAGGATATTCTTTGCTACCTATGGGGTCAGAGTCCACGGTCAGTCCATGTATAGTATTTAGGTAGTGGCTTAGTCCCTGGAAGCTCTGGTTGCTTGGCATTGTTGTACTTTTGGGGTCTCGAGCCCCTTCAAGCTCTTCCAGTTCATTCTCTGATTCCTTCAACGGGGGACCTATTCTCAGTTCAGTGGTTTGCTGCTGGCATTCGCCTCTGTATTTGCTGTATTCTGGCTGTGTCTCTCAGGAGCGATCTACATCCGGCTCCTGTCGGTCTGCACTTCTTTGCTTCATCCATCTTGTCTAATTGGGTGGCTGTATATGTATGGGCCACATGTGGGGCAGGCTCTGAATGGGTGTTCCTTAAGTCTCTGTTTTAATCTTTGCCTCTCCCTTCCCTGCCAAGGGTATTCTTTTTCCTCATTTAAAGAAGGAGTGAAGCATTCACATTTTGATCATCCGTCTTGAGTTTCGTTTGTTCTAGGGATCTAGGGTAATTCAAGCATTTGGGCTAATAGCCACTTATCAATGAGTGCTTACCATGTATGTCTTTCTGTGATTGGGTTAGCTCACTCAGGATGATATTTTCCAGTTCCAACCATTTGCCTACGAATTTCATAAACTCGTTGTTTTTGATAGCTGAGTAATATTCCATTGTGTAGATGTACCACATTTTCTGTATCCATTCCTCTGTTGAAGGGCATCTGGGTTCTTTCCAGCTTCTGGCTATTATAAATAAGGCTGCGATGAACATAGTGGAGCACGTGTCTCTTTTATATGTTGAGGCATCTTTTGGGTATATGCCCAAGAGAGGTATAGCTGGATCCTCAGGCAGTTCAATGTCCAATTTTCTGAGGAACCTCCAGACTGATTTCCAGAATGGTTTTACCAGTCTGCAATCCCACCAACAATGGAGGAGTGTTCCTCTTTCTCCACATCCTCGCCAGCATCTGCTGTCACCTGAGTTTTTAATCTTAGCCAATCGCACTGGTGTGAGGTGAAATCTCAGGGTTGTTTTGATTTGCATTTCCCTTATGACTAAAGATGTTGAACATTTCTTTAGGTGTTTCTCGGCCATTCGGCATTCCTCAGCTGTGAATTCTTTGTTTAGCTCTGAACCCCATTTTTTAATAGGGTTATTTGTTTCCCTGCGGTCTAACTTCTTGAGTTCTTTGTATATTTTGGATATAAGGCCTCTATCTGTTGTAGGATTGGTAAAGATCTTTTCCCAATCTGTTGGTTGCCGTTTTGTCCTAACCACAGTGTCCTTTGCCTTACAGAAGCTTTGCAGTTTTATGAGATCCCATTTGTCGATTCTTGATCTTAGAGCATAAGCCATTGGTGTTTTGTTCAGGAAATTTTTTCCAGTGCCCATGTGTTCCAGATGTTTCCCTAGTTTTTCTTCTATTAGTTTGAGTGTGTCTGGTTTGATGTGGAGGTCCTTGATCCACTTGGACTTAAGCTTTGTACAGGGTGATAAGCATGGATCGATCTGCATTCTTCTACATGTTGCCCTCCAGTTGAACCAGCACCATTTGCTGAAAATGCTATCTTTTTTCCATTGGATGGTTTTGGCTCCTTTGTCAAAAATCAAGTGACCATAGGTGTGTGGGTTCATTTCTGGGTCTTCAATTCTATTCCGTTGGTCTATCTGTCTGTCTCTGTACCAATACCATGCAGTTTTTATCACTATTGCTCTGTAATACTGCTTGAGTTCAGGGATAGTGATTCCCCCTGAAGTCCTTTTATTGTTGAGGATAGCTTTAGCTAACCTGGGTTTTTTGTTATTCCAGATGAATTTGCAAATTGTTCTGTCTAACTCTTTGAAGAATTGGATTGGTATTTTGATGGGGATTGCATTGAATCTGTAGATTGCTTTTGGTAAAATGGCCATTTTTACTATATTAATCCTGCCAATCCATGAGCATGGGAGATCTTTCCATCTTCTGAGGTCTTCTTCAATTTCTTTCCTCAGTGTCTTGAAGTTCTTATTGTACAGATCTTTTACTTGCTTTGTTAAAGTCACACCGAGGTACTTTATATTATTTGGGTCTATTATGAAGGGTGTCGTTTCCCTAATTTCTTTCTCGGCTTGTTTCTCTTTTGTATAGAGGAAGGCAACTGATTTATTTGAGTTAATTTTATACCCAGCCACTTTGCTGAAGTTGTTTATCAGCTTTAGTAGTTCTCTGATGGATTTTGGGATCACTTAAATATACTATCATGTCATCTGCAAATAGTGATATTTTGACCTCTTCTTTTCCGATCTGTATCCCTTTGATCTCCTTTTGTTGTCTGATTGCTCTGGCTAGAACTTCAAGAACTATATTGAATAAGTAGGGAGAGAGTGGGCAGCCTTGTCTAGTCCCTGATTTTAGTGGGATTGCTTCAAGTTTCTCTCCATTTAGTTTAATGTTAGCAACTGGTTTGCTGTATATGGCTTTTACTATGTTTAGGTATGGGCCTTGAATTCCTATTCTTTCCAGGACTTTTATCATGAAGGGGTGTTGAATATTGTCAAATGCTTTCTCAGCATCTAATGAAATGATCATGTGGTTCTGTTCTTTCAGTTTGTTTATATAATGGATCACGTTGATGGTTTTCCGTATATTAAACCATCCCTGCATGCCTGGGATGAAGCCTACTTGATCATGGTGGATGATTGTTTTGATGTGCTCTTGAATTCGGTTTGCCAGAATTTTATTGAGTATTTTTGCGTCGATATTCATAGGGAAATTGGTCTGAAGTTCTCTTTCTTTGTTGTGTCTTTGTGTGGTTTAGGTATAAGAGTGATTGTGGCTTCGTAGAAGGAATTCGGTAGGGTTCCATCTGTTTCAATTTTGTGGAATAGTTTGGATAATATTGGTATGAGGTCTTCTATTAAGGTTTGATAGAATTCTGCACTAAACCCGTCTGACCTGGGCTCTTTTTGTTTGGGAGACCTTTAATGACTGCTTCTATTTCCTTAGGAGTTATGGGGTTGTTTAACTGGTTTATCTGTTCCTGATTTAACTTCCATACCTGGTATCTGTCTAGGAAATTGTCCATTTCCTGAAGATTTTCAAATTTTGTTGAATATAGGTTTTTATAGTAAGATCTGATGATTTTTTTGAATTTCCTCTGAATCTGTAGTTATGTCTCCCTTTTCATTTCTGATTTTGTTAATTTGGACGCACTCTCTGTGTCCTCTCGTTAGTCTGGCTAAGGGTTTATCTATCTTGTTGATTTTCTCAAAGAACCAACTTTTGGTTCTGTTGATTCTTTCTATGGTCCTTTTTGTTTCTACTTGGTTGATTTCAGCTCTGAGTTTGATTATTTCCTGCCTTCTACTCCTCCTGGCTGTATTTGCTTCTTTTTGTTCTAGAGCTTTTAGGTGTGCTGTCAAGCTGCTGACATATGCTCTTTCCTGTTTCTTTCTGCAGGCACTCAGCGCTATGAGTTTTCCTCTTAGCACAGCTTTCATTGTGTCCCATAAGTTTGGGTATGTTGTATCTTCATTTTCATTAAATTCTAAAAAGTTTTTAATTTCTTTCTTTATTTCTTCCTTGACCAGGTTATCATTGAGTAGAGCATTGTTCAATTTCCACGTATATGTGGGCATTCTTCCCTTATTGTTATTGAAGACCAGTTTTAGGCCGTGGTGGTCCGATAGCACGCATGGGATTATTTCTATCTTTCTGTACCTGTTGAGGCCCGTTTTCTGACCAATTATATGGTCAATTTTGGAGAAAGTACCATGAGGAGCTGAGAAGAAGGTATATCCTTTTGCTTTAGGATAGAATGTTCTATAAATATCCGTTAAGTCCATTTGGCTCATGACTTCTCTTAGTCTGTCGACATCACTGTTTAATTTCTGTTTCCATGATCTGTCCATTGATGAGAGTGGGGTGTTGAAATCTCCCACTATTATTGTGTGAGTGCAATGTGTGTTTTGAGCTTTAGTAAGGTTTCTTTTACGTATGTAGGTGCCCTTGTATTTGGGGCATAGATATTTAGGATTGAGAGTTCATCTTGGTGGATTTTTCCTTTGATGAATATGAAGTGTCCTTCCTTATCTTTTTTGATGACTTTTAGTTGGAAATTGATTTTATTTGATATTAGAATGGCTACTCCAGCTTGCTTCTTCTGACCATTTGCTTGGAAAGTTGTTTTCCAGCCTTTCACTCTGAGGTAGTGCCTGTCTTTGTCTCTGAGGTGTGTTTCCTGTAGGCAGCAGAATGCAGGGTCCTCGTTGCGTATCCAGTTTGTTAATCTATGTCTTTTTATTGGGGAGTTGAGGCCATTGATATTGAGAGATATTAAGGAATAGTGATTATTGTTTCCCTTTATATTCATATTTGGATGTGAGGTTATGTTTGTGTGCTTTCATTCTCTTTGTTTTGTTGCCAAGACGATTAGTTTCTTGCTTCTTCTAGGGTATAGCTTGCCTCCTTATGTTGGGCTTTACCATTTATTATCCTTTGTAGTGCTGGATTTGTAGAAAGATATTGTGTAAATTTGGTTTTGTCATGGAATATCTTGGTTTCTCCATCAATGTTAATTGAGAGTTTTGCTGGATACAGTAACCTGGGCTGGCATTTGTGTTCTCTTAGGGTCTGTATGACATCAGTCCAGGATCTTCTGGCCTTCATAGTTTCTGGCGAGAAGTCTGGTGTGATTCTGATAGGTCTCCCTTTATATGTTACTTGACCTTTTTCCCTTACTGCTTTTAATATTCTTTCTTTATTTTGTGCGTTTGGTGTTTTGACAATTATGTGACGGGAGGTGTTTCTTTTCTGGTCCAATCTATTTGGAGTTCTGTAGGCTTCTTGTATGTCTATGGGTATCTCTTTTTTTAGGTTAGGGAAGTTTTCTTCTATGATTTTGTTGAAGATATTTACTGGTCCTTTGAGCTGGGAGTCTTCACTCTCTTCTATACCTATTATCCTTAGGTTTGATCTTCTCATTGAGTCCTGGATTTCCTGTATGTTTTGGACCAGTAGCTTTTTCCGCTTTACATTATCTTTGACAGTTGAGTCAATGATTTCTATGGAATCTTCTCCTCCTGAGATTCTCTCTTCTATCTCTTGTATTCTGTTGGTGATGCTTGTATCTATGGCTCCTTGTCTCTTCCTTTTGTTTTCTATATCCAGGGTTGTTTCCATGTGTTCTTTCTTGATTGCTTCTATTTCCATTTTTAATTCCTTCAACTGTTTGATTGTGTTTTCCTGGAATTCTTTCAGGGATTTTTGCGATTCCTCTCTGTAGGCTTCTACTTGTTTATTAATGTTTTCCTGTGTTTCCCTAAGTGTGTTCATGTCTTTCTTGAAGTCCTCCAGCATCATGATCAAACATGATTTTGAAACTAGATCTTGCTTTTCTGGTGTGTTTGGATATTCCATGTTTGTTTTGGTGGGAGAATTGGGCTCCGATGATGGCATGTAGTCTTGGTTTCTGTTGCTTGGGTTCCTGCGCTTGCCTCTCGCCATCAGATTATCTCTAGTGTTACTTTGTTCTGCTATTTCTGACAGTGGCTAGACTGTCCTATAAGCCTGTGTGTCAGGAGTGCTGTAGACCTGTTTTCCTCTCTTTCAGTCAGTTATGGGGACAGAGTGTTCTGCTTTCGGGCGTGTAGTTTTTCCTCTCTACAGGTCTTCAGCTGTTCCTGTGGGCCTGTGTCTTGAGTTCACCAGGCAGCTTTCTTGCAGCAGAAAATTTGGTCTTACCTGTGGTCCCGAGGCTCAAGTTCGCTCGTGGGGTGCTGCCCAGGGGCTCTCTGCAGCGGCAGCAACCAGGAAGACCTGTGCCGCCCCTTCCGGGAGCTTCAGTGCACCAGGGTTCCAGATGGTCTTTGGCTTTTTCCTCTGGCGTCCGAGATGTGTGTGCAGGGAGCAGTCTCTTCTGGTTTCCCAGGCTTGTCTGCCTCTCTGAAGGTTTAGCTCTCCCTCCCATGGGATTTGGGTGCAGAGAACTGTTTATCCGGTCTGTTTCTTTCAGGTTCCGGCGGTGTCTCAGGCAGGTGTCCTGCCGCTCCTGGGCCCTCCCCCACGGGAGCCCAGAGGCCTTATACAGTTTCCTCTTGGGCCAGGGATGTGGGCAGGGGTGAGCAGTGTTGGTGGTCTCTTCTGCTCTGCAGCCTCAGGAGTGCCCACCTGACCAGGTGATTGGGTCTCTCTCTCACCGGGTCTCGAGGTATTCTTAAGACTCATTAAAAAAAAAAAAGCCTGACCTAGGAATGGAAACACTGAGACCCAGAAAATAGCTTCTGCAAGGACTACGTACACATCAATGAAAGAGCCTAAAGCTTTTTGTTGTGCCAATAAATGGAAAAAAATGATAATTCAGGAGGGAAAGAAATTATACTTTATATACAATATTGGAAACTTAAGTAACAGCTACATTTAAATCCTTCCCCTGCTTTGCCCACACATGTTTGCACAGGTGTTTGTACTCTTTGTACATCACAAGAGTATGGACTCTTTGTATTGTAACATATATGTATATCAGAAGATGGGAGATAAATCCAACCAAAAGTCAAGGACTTTCTACCACATGACATTCTTAGGAGTCCAATCGTTTGGGACACGCAGAGATAGCCCTTCTAAGATAAAAGGTAAGTTATTGCACCTGGCCCCTTCTGCCACCAAGAAAGAAGCACAATGTTTAGTAGGTATCTTAGGGTTTTATTGCTATGAACACACACCATAACCAAGGCAACTCTTATAAGGGAAAACATCTAATTGGGGCTGGCTTACAGCTTCAGAGGTTCAGTCCATTATCATTATGACAAGAAGCATAGTAGTGTCTAGGCAGACATGGTGGGAGAAAAGGAGCCAAAAGTTGTACACCTTGATCCTACTGCAGCCAGAAGAACACTCTCTCACACTGGGCAGAGCTCGAGCACATATTACCTCAAAATCCTGCCTTCATAGTGACACACTTCCTCTAACAAAGTCACACCTCCTCCAATAAGGCCCTAGTAGTGCCACTTCCTCTAAGCCAAGCATTTTTTTTAAAATTTATTTAATACTTAATAATAATTCTTTGGTTTCCGGGCAAACATTCCCCTCCCCCTCCCCTTCCTTATGGGTGTTCCCCTCCCAACCCTCCCCCCATTGCCGCCCTCCCCCCAACAGTCTAGTTCACTGGGGGTTCAGTCTTAGCAGGACCCAGGGCTTCCCCTTCCACTGGTGCTCTTACTAGGATATTCATTGCTACCTATGAGGTCAGAGTCCAGGGTAGCCAAGCATTTTCAAACCACCACAGCGGGTCTATTTGGATTCTAGAAACAGCATATTCTTCACTTGGGTGTGCTACTCTAGCCTATTTACTAAGTGACCTGGAAGTTGCTAACTTTATGTGGAGACTAGAACAGGAGAAGGCTCTTCAACAGGTCCAGGATGCTACATTGCTTGGATCATATGATTCAGCAGACCCTATTGTAGGCTTAGATTATTTTAAACCTATTTTAATGAGGGTTTTCAAAAGCTTCAACCTCCCTTCTAGCCCATTGTCCACAAGTAGGGAGAAAAGATGATAAATACGACAAGGGGATGTGGACCTATTTAGAAGTAGTTTTTGGAGGCAATTCCAATCTCTATTGTCAGGATACCCGAAGTCCAGTTCAGTAGTCTCAGGATATCAACAGTTCAGTTCAAAAGTGTCACCAAACACGAATCATCAGAAACCAACAGGCCTCTGCCAAACTAGCACGAGTCAGCCTGAACAATCAGACTCAGGCCCCTGGACACCAGGAGAAACTCTCTGTCATGTTTCTCTCAATGAAGCAAAGATTGGAGAAGACAGGAGACCAAGGTTAGCTGTGCAAGCTCACTGTCCATTGAGTCCTATTTATACTCTCTCCAAATATCATGTGTCCTCCCACTGGTCTCTCTCAGCAAAACACCATGAGTCTGTATCACATGAAACAACCAGAAACTTCCCAGTGGTACTTTCAGTATCAATGGGAAATAGGGATACTGTTTGAAGTCTTTGGCAGGCTCCTATAGGTGAATTGCAGAAGAGACCTTTGGGATTTTAGAGGAAGGCTCTACCATCATCTGCAGACAACTATTCTACCTTTGAAAGACAACTCTAGGTCTGCTATTGGACCTTAGTGAAAACGTTTGACAATAGGCCATCAAGTTACCCTGTGACCTGAACTGAGCTAGGTGTTATTGGACCCACCAAGTTACAAAATAGGACAAAGAGGGCCATGTGCCAGCCCTGGCAAGCAGCAGAACTTGGCAGGCTCAGTCACATGACTCTGGCATTAGAATAAAAATTAGAAGGAATTACTGCAACAATTGACGCTGGTTAACTAGAACTGATAAATTAGCAGTGAGTAAGAAGATAATAGCATCACTGAGGTGAAATCCTCTGGGAAATGTTTTCTGATAGCACAAATAAACTGTATTCCAGACAGATCTTATGCTAGTAGCCAGACTTGGTAATATTTAAGAATCACCTAGGAAGTACTGGCTTTGAAGGTATGAAGGGGTCATGGAGAGCAGCTGAAGCTTGACACCATAAGAGGCCAGGGAAGGCCATTGGTGAAGATGCAGTCTCAATGGCAAAGGGGTCATGCAAAGAAGTTGAGCCTTGGCAACGTGAAGAGAGTCTATGAGAGGCTGTGAAGTTGAAGTTGCCTTGGTAGTTTGAATAGAGGTTTGGTCTCCACTGATTCACGTGCCTGAATGCTTGGCCATATGGAATGGCACTACTAGGAGGTGTAGCCTCATTGGAAGAAATGTGTCCAACTATGTAGTTGGGCTTTGAGGCCTCCTAGGCTCAGGTTCTGCCCAATTTAAAAAGAAAGAGGTGCCTCCTGGATGCCTGTGGAAGCCAGCCTCCTCTGGCTGCCTTTAGATCAAGATGTAGAACTCTTGGCTCCTCCCACACCATATTTGCCTTCACCCTGACATGTTTCCCACCATGATGATAATGGACAGAAACTCTGAACGTATAAGCCAGCCCCAATGGAATGTTTTCCTTTATGAGAGATGTCTTGGTTATGTTGTCTCTTTATAGCAGTAAAACCCTAACTAAGACAACAAGAATGAGATAACTTGAGGTCAATAAGGAGAAATGAAATAAAATAGAGGAAGGGGCCAAGAGCAATGAAAACATAGTTCTTTTTCTTTCCCCCATAGAAGAATCATGACAAGGTTTCTCTAGGTCTAGAGTAGGAAGAAGTTGCAGAACTACATAGCACTCATTCAGTATAACAAGGAAGCAGAAGATAAAAGTCTCCAAACAAAAATGGAGCTTTGGTAGGCCCTGTGATAGGCCCGTGGAAATGATATGCTAGTTAAAAAAAAATCTCAAATCAGAATTTATGCTAATTCATCTTCTTAGCTGAATGTTCAGAAAACTTGTCAAATGTTTCCTTAGAACACTGGATGTTTGTTAGGATAGAGAGCAACATTTTTGTTAATTTTTAATCCATAGTTTTTACATCTTTCTAAGATAAAAATTTATGATAAGTTCAATTGCGTGTTGAACATAGTGTTTAAGCTTAATAATCAGTAAGTCAAACTCACCTATTGGACCTACAAACAGGAACTAAGAGAATGGAGAAAAACATTACGGACCTGATTTATCTCTCTCTGTGTCTGTGTCTGTGTCTGTGTCTGTGTCTGTGTCTGTGTCTGTGTCTGTGTCTGTGTCTGTGTCTGTGTCTGTGTCTGTGTCTGTGTCTGTGTCTGTGTCTGTGTCTGTGTCTGTGTCTGTGTCTGTGTCTGTGTCTGTGTCTGTGTCTGTGTCTGTGTCTATCTCTAACTCTCTCTCTCCATATATATATATATATGTATATACATATATATATATATGTATGTATATATATATATGATCACTTTGCTATCTATTTTCCTAGCACAATACAAAAATTGAAGAAAATTAATATTAAAAAATGAGTCTACACACCAAGAAGCATGAATCTATTCTAATTAGAGTTATTACCTCCTGTTTCCTCTTTTAAACATGAAGTAATTGTGTATGCCAGCAGAATAGAAGTTGTGAAAAATTCTTATAAACAGAACTGTCTTTAAAATCTGACTTTCTCCTCTCTGTGCCCAAGATATATGAATATTTCTAAGCAATGAAAATTTCTGGATTAAAATAAAATGGTCTGAAGGTTACTATTTTAAAGAGCTCATTAAAATTGATAAGAAAAACATTGAGACCCCAATATAAAAATGAACAAAGGACATGAACATCAGTACATAGGAGTGAAGATAATTAGCAAGGAACATATGGGCAAATGTTTAACCTTGTTAGACATCAGAGAAAAACAGGCTAAACTAATTGTGTTAGTACCATGCACTATTTAAACGTGTAAGAGAAATTATTTTATAATGGGTTTTACCAAATATTTAAGAATAATTGAAAGTGATCTTCCACAAACTTTTTGGAAAAAAATAGAAAAGGCAGAAACACTGAATCTATCCTTTTATGAGGATAGATTACCCTCCTACAAAACCAGATAAAAATATCACAGGAAAGCCAAACTAAAAGCCGTGTGTGTGTGTGTGTGTGTGTGTGTGTGTGTGTGTGTGTGTGTGCGTGCGTGTATAAATAACTAGAAAATACTAATAGACCAAATTCAGTAACATAATAAAAAGATTATGACTGAGTTTTTCTCCAAGAGTACTTGTAATTGAACAACAACAAAAAAAAACCCACCCCAAAACACAGTCAAATCAAACAAAAATGTCAAAATATCAGTGCCTTATTACTAGAAGAAAGGAAGCAAATCACACATTATTATGGACAATGAAAAAAGTGTTGACAAGATAAGACTCTTTCACAAAAAAGGTAAAATATTGATGAGCTATCATTAAAAGAAAACTCCTTCAAATTAATAATGACTATTAACTGTTCCAGCACCAAGATTCACAATTAATAAACAGGACCTCATAATACTGAAAAGCTTCTGTAAGGCAAAGGACACTGTTACTAGGACAAAATGGCAGCCAGCAGAATGGGAAAGGATCTTTACCAATCCTACATCTGACAGCTAATTTCCAAAATCTATAAAGACAGCAAGAAACTAGGCATCAACAAACCAAATAATCCGGTTTAAAAATGAGATACAGATCTAAACAGAAAATTCTCAACAGAGGACTCTCAAATGGCCAAGAAGTGATTAAAGAAATGTCCAACATACTTAGCCATGAGCGAAATGCAAATCAAAATGACCCCAAGATTCCCCATTACACCTGTGAGACAAGACACTAGTGACAGCTCATGCTGGCAAGGATGTGGAGCAAGGGAAACACTGCCCCATTGTTGGCAGGACTGTAAATTTTATAGTCACTTTGGAAATCAATATGGTAGTTCCTCAGAAGATTGGGACTATATCTACCTCAAGACTAGGCTATACCACTCATGGGCATATACCCAAAGGACATTCCATCAAACCAGAAGAAAACTTGCTCATGTATGTTCGTAGCAGCTTTATTCTCAATAGCCAGAAACTTGGAACAACTTAGATGTTTTTAAACCAAAAAATGGATTTTGAAAAAAAAAAAAGAACATTTATACAATGGAGTATTACTCAGTGGTTAAAAAAAATATGTAACATTATGAGATTTGCAGGCAAATGGATGAAACTAGAAAATAAAATCCTGAGTGATGTAACCCAGACCCAGAAAGACACACATGGTATATACTCAGTTATGAGTGGACATTAGCTATAAAGTACAGGATAACCATGTTATATTCTACAGACTCAGAGAAGCGAAGTAACAAGGAGGTCTCAAGAGGAGATGCATGAGTCTCCCTGGGAAGCGGAAATAGAATAGATTAGTGGGTGGACTGGGGGCAGGTAGGAACAGGAACAAGAGATGTTGGGTGGAGGGAGGGATCATAGGGAAAGGCATTTGGAATCGGGGGAGCATATGGGGACAAGCTAGGGACAGTACAGTGGAAACTCCCAGGAATCTACAAGGGTGATCCCTAGCTAAGATTTCTGGCAATACAGAGCCTAAAAATTGTCTATTTCCTGTAACCAAGCAAGACTTCTCATGGAGGGGTTGGAATACCAACACAGCCACAAAACACTCAACTTACAATTTTGTCCTGACTACAAGGAGTGCTGGAGTAAAGGTGGAGAAGAAATTTCAGGAGTGGCCAACCAGTGACTGGTCCATGCTATAAGAGGAAACCCATCTCTGCTACTGCTTGGATAGATAGGACCCAGAAGCTGAACAGCCTCTTGGGTCTCCTCAGGGAGAACCAAACATGAATGGAAAAGAGAAGTCAACGAAGTGATTCCTAATGATATTCTGTTATACTCACAGATGGGTGCCTAGGACAGTTGTCATCAGAGAGACTTCATCCAGCAGCTGATGGAAATAGAAGCAGAGATCCACAGCCCAACATTAGGTGGAGTTCTGAGAATCTTGCTGAAGAGGGAGGAAGGAGAATTGTAGGAGCCAAAGGGGTCAAAAATAACACCAAACCCTCCACAAAACCAACTAACCTGGGCTCCTAAGGGTTTACAGGGACTGAATGGACAACCAGAGAGTCTGCATGGGGCTGACCCAGGCCCTCTGCTTGTGACAGTTGTATAGCTTGGTCTTTTTGTGACACCTAACAGTTGGCTCAGGGGATGTCTCTGACTCTGTTGCCTGCTTTTGGGACCCTTTTCTTCATATTGTGTTGCATTATCAGCCTTAATACAAGGGAAGGTGTCTAGCCTTACTGCAACACGAAATGCCATCTTTGGTTGAAATCTATGGGGGTGGTGATATCTGTTTCTGAAGAGAAACAGGAGAAGTGGATGAGGGTGGAAGTGATAGGGAAGGGATTGGGAGGAGAGAAAGGTGGGGATATGTATAAGAGAAGAATACAATTTTTAATTTAAAATGGCTATGAAAACTTAAAGGCTAGCATCAAGATTAATGGTGAAAAACTTGAACCTTTTCTTCTGAGAACTAAAAACAAGACAAAAACATCTGTCTTCTTCCATTCTGTCTAATTGATGCTTCAGTAGAAGCAGAGCCAGAAAGCAAGACGACAACAATGATACACGATGGGGAGAGACTAGGCCTCAACCTTACATGAGGAGGATACTGAAAGTGAGAAAAAAGTCTTTCTCCCAAAAACCAACAATTGTTTGTCCAATACCAAATAGTCAGCCTGGAAACCATACATACAAGTAACATTATACAGACCGAGCAGCTTATATTGTTCTGTGTATATGTGTATTTATGTATATAACATACATATATTAATGTAACAACAATTAATATAAAAAGCAGGCCATGAATTTGAAATAGAGCAAGGAGGACATATGGGAGGGTTTGGAGGAATGAGAGGGAATGAAGAAATGATGTGATTATATTTCCAAAGATAAAAGAAATAGTCATATCAATTGGAAAGAAGGAGTAGAACTGCCTTTTGGCAAATACAACAATCAAGTGAATAAAGAAACCTAAACAGACAGACAGACCCACAGACTGACAGACAGACAGACAGACAGACAGACACACACACACACACACACACACACACACACACACATACACACACACAGTAATGATGATAATGGTGATGATGGTGAGAATTTACAAAACAAAGAAATTCTTAGGAACAAATTGAACAAGTCATACAAACTTGTATACCAAAACCGGAAGTCATTACTAAAAAAAAAAGATTAAAAAAGTCCAAGTAAATCAAAAAGCACCCAATATTAATGGAACGCATGCCTTAATATTACTAAAATGGCATTACACTCTAATTATTGTGCAGATTCCATACGAAATGTATCAACATTCTATTTGGCTTTCTGGAGGAGATAAATTTACAAATCAATTGGAAATTCAAGGGACTTAGACCAAGTAAACATCTTCCAAGTGGTGACGTGGAAGGATACACACTTGGTGATTTCTGAGTGTATTAGGAAGATGCAGTGATAAGGACTCTGACATGAGGGAAGATGGGCATAGCAGTGGAACTGAGTTGAGACTCTAGAAATTAGCCCTTGCACCATGGTGAATTGATTGTGAGAGTGCCAAAGCCATTCAATGGGGGGTATGAAAAGGGTTCTTTCAATAAGTGGTACTGGGCAGCTACGAGGAAACATTTGGTTAAGATTTTTTTCATGTGAAAATAAGCTCAAAATTAGAGTTAAATATAATGTCTAGAAATCTTTTTAAATATAGGACAAATAAAAATTGCCATAACTTTTTGTGATATCAGATTAAGCAAAGGTTTATATAGGACATAAGAACTTAGAATGAAAAGGTAAATAAATAAAATGAACTCATTTGGAACTTACAACATTTGTTTCAAAGACCACTATCAAGAGAGTCAAAAGACCATGTAAGAAATGGGGTGAATGTTTGAACATCATAAAGTTTGCAATCACAATAATGACAAAAAGTGACAAGCATGGGCAAAGATTTGAAGAGATTTCCATCCCCAAGCAAGATACAGAAATAGATGATAAGCGTACAGAAAGTATATCTGTATTAGTTTATCTTTCTGTAACTACAACAAAACACCTATCAAAACTAACCCAGAAGAAGGCATCAGAGTCCCTGAAAATGGACTTATAAAAAAGACTTAGCTGCCATGTAATGCTGCAGACTGGACCTGGGTCCTCCACAAGAGTACCCAGTGATGTGAACAGATGAACCACCCCTCCAGCCCCGAAATGGATTTGTTTTTATTTTATGTGTATGGGTATTGTGTTTGTATGTCTGCCTGTATGACACGTTCGCAGCATCGGCAGAGGCCAGGAAAGGGTCTCAGATCCTTGGAACTGGAGTTATAGATTTATTGACACATATAGGTGCTGGGAACTGAGCCCAGGCCATGTGCAACAGAAAGAAGCGGTGTAACCAGTGTGCTGTCTCTCCGGGATGCAATTAAAATTGTAAGTTAACTAAGGAAATAAACTATGTTGAGAGGAGAACATTTGAAATGAAATTCCCTTAGGAACACTTGTCTCTAACAGAAGGTCATTGCAGTCCGCTAAAGAGCTGTCATCTCTGAATAAATATGCATGCAAAATGAGGAAGGTCTATAGGGATGTACAGGAGTCCTATGAAGAGTTGAGATTAGAAAGGAAATGGTGACTTGCTGACCACAACAGTATAAAAAAAAAAAAAAAAGAGGATGTCAACAGGAAGAAAAGAAGATGTTTAGGGAGCCAGCTGGTGCAGAATGCTCATCAACTTGTAGGCTGAGAGGCACGTGTAGTGAGCTTTCTTCTGTTTTACTGTGAGGCCACTTTGACTGCCTCAGGAAGAGAATCGGCTTGGGCTCCATCAGGAGGGATGAGGGAAACCTTCACCATCATTTTAGCAGCAAGCAAGCCGTTGTTTGCAAACCCCGGGTCTCTACACAAGAGCACACAGACTAGATTCCTAAGAGCTACCAAATGCATTTTGGAACTCTGGGAGGACACTGGGGATGAGGTTGGGTTATATAACATGAATGGTCATGGTCTCATTAGAATGTTAGAATGAATCATGGCTCACTGTGTACATGTGTAAGGGATTAAGTGAGGACTGGGACAAGTTCATTCTACATCACATAAACCTTACATACACATTTTCTTTTTTTTTTTTCTTTTCTTTATTTCGGAGCTGGGGACTGAACCTAGGGCCTTGCGCTTGCTAGGCAAGCGCTCTACCACTAAGCTAAATCCCCAACCCCTACATACACATTTTCATATGTGTGTGTGTGTGTGTGTGTGTGTGTGTGTGTGTGTGTGTGTACTCACACATTGCTGAGCTGAACTGAATCTTTACTTCCTAGAATGGGAAGGTAATTATTTATTTAGAACCCATAGAAGCCAGGAGGTAGTCTCACAGGCACTTTGCCAATCCAACTTTCTGTTGACAGAAAAATAATTTCGTTGTTGTAGACAAACATATCAAAATGCATAGTACATATTCTAAACAGTTAAATAGTTTTGCTCTCTCCATAATTAAGGTAAAACAGAATTGTGTTCTTGGTAAGTCAGTACTCCGTATGACCTTGGGAAATGACTCTTGGTGTCTGAGTTTCCTCAACTGTAAAATGATGAGCTTAAATTAAGGAATCACTAAAGTGCATTCTTAAATGCTAATATAATTTATTTCTAAAGCAAGTCATGTAAAGAACCTAAAAAAAGAAGTTCCGATTTGATGTTAGGCTTAGCTTTACATTAGCATTAATTCGAGGAACCAAACATTTGATTAGGAATGACTGAGACTAATGTTCTGCTCCATTAGGGTGCTACATTTAGATGGCACCATGTACTCTACTGAGACAGCAGGTAAGCACCAAGAAGCAAAATTACAACTCCTTCTTGAAGAAGAGTCATGAGCCTCTGACCAATGACATTTTTTCCCCTTGCTTGGATAAGAAACTGCTGAGTGTCAGATAACATTAGATTAACTTGAGACCCAGCAAACCTTTGGGGCAGGCTAACAAATTTATCTTTATTTGAGCTCTTAGACACCTGCATGCCAGGTGTTTATTACTCTTCGACAAGTGCCTTTTGTTTATCTGCGAAACGTTCATTGAGACATGAGTCTCCATTACAGAGGTGTGCCATTAACTGATAGGAAGTCCTCATGTCAGGCCCATGTAAGGAACCATGTTTTAGTAGGAGGACATGTTCGTGATTGAGAATTTCTTGGACAAAAATGTAGATTAAGCTTATGGTTTGTTTGGTTGGTTTTTGTCCCAGCATTCTGAGAGAAACCTGTCACCGTCCTCCATGGAACAATGCTTATTACACTCCACAATTATTTTTTGATTCCTACCCAGCCTTTCTGGGCCCTATATGCAATAACTCCTTCTGTCAAGCGCTGATGCAAAAAAGAAATGGAAATTCCATTTTTCTTTTCTTTTACAGAAAGCACAAAGGTCCTCTCATGCAGTCTTCTGGGCTATTGTCATCCAGTATGATTTATGTATTTCTTGTATGTTTCTTTCTTTTTAAATCTTGAAGTATATTCTTTTGTTTTATTGGGCTATTTATTCTCTTGACACCCTTAGATGTGAGTTAATGGAACCATGATAAAAGGAGAGGGGAGTAGCGCAAACAAGGCTGATGGTATAGATTCAGGACTGCCTGACAGATTAGAGATGGCAAGGAGAGGAACAAAAGATAAAACCACCTGATCCATGTGCACGCACATGGGCAGAGCAACCAGTGCTTGGAGATGGTGCTCTGCTCTAAGTCTGAGAAATACATAGAAAAAGATGGTGATTCTGTAGGGATTTTTTAAAAGACGCTTATTTCCTGATAAAGTTCATCTTTGTAGATAAAAATCTAAACATTTACCAACTGAGCATTTAACTGATATTCATAAATTAAAGTCAGAGAAAGGAATTGGTGCACTTGACAAGGTATACATAGCATGGATACAAACTAGGAAATTGTGTCTGCCTAGAGAGGCACCCTTGCTATTCCTGCCAGGTCCCATTTCATAGTTAAGATCAAAAGGTGCCACCTTCCCACATACTCTTCTGTTGGAGACTGCTGTAGGCATGAAATCCAAACTAAATAATCCTAGTGCTGTCCCGCCATAGCAATGGGCCCAGAGAAGCATTGCTAATTCAAGTAGAGCCAAGTGCATGGGTGGCCAAGGAGTTTTCACGTTTCGCCATGGACAGTGAGAGATTATCAATGAATATACCTGGAATAATGGAAGTTCAAAAATTGCTGCTTGCTGCTGTCTCATATTCTACAGAATGTGAAGCTAAGTCAATCCATAGAGAGAGTTGCAAGACAGAGGAGTTGAGCTATTCCCATGACTGTTTTCTCCCTGCTCCTTGTAATATTTCTACCACTTGAACCAATACGGCCCTTTGGAAGAGTCCTGGGTAAGGCAAGAGACAATGAAAACAGAAGTGGATCTAGATTAATTAGGGGTAACGTAAACTCTAAGCAAGGCATAGGACAATGAGTCTTCACATCTTCATAATCACGCTGCATGAAATAGTGCTTACTTAGTACACAGTTGGCAGTCAGTTACTCTAGAGCCTTTCAAAGTATACCTATTAAGTGTTCAGGAAACGCTGAGAATAAAATAGAGCCCAAGACAAATGCAGTCTCGGCCCCACAGTGAAGCTTTCAGTCAAGTGGAGAGCACAGAGAAGATAGTGACAATGGTGACAGAAAGCAGTACTTTTCTGATAAGGGATATGTTAATTATGGCTTTAGGGTGACAAGGCAATAGGCTAGATAATCCAAGTTGAAAAGCATATTATTAGGTAATCAGGTGTTTCACAGTGCATAGGCACAAGGCAGCAGCCTGGTTTTAGGAGGGGGGAGGAACAGGAACAGGAGAGTCGTTGACATCCTGGGAAACGTGCCTCTCTGATTCTCTTCACTGCTTCCTGGCTTCATGGTGTGAATGCTGTTGCCAAGATAGTTACAGTTTTCAAGTGCATACTCCTCTACAGGAGATGACCATATTGATCGACATTCTCTTAAGGGGGAGCCTTGGGTTCTGAAAATTTTTACACTGATAGATCTGGAAGGGCATGCTCACGGTGGAGGAGAAGGAGACTGAGGCAGGGAGGAGAAGAGATTTAACCAGCTCTTCCAGTCCTTTCCATTCATAGTGCAGAATTTCCAAAAGGTAATTGGGATCATTAATAGAAGCTGAAGAAAGAACTGAGTTCTGTCTGGGTTCCTGCAAAACAAGATGGTACCTAAGTAGACTAGGGCAAAGTATTAGTAAATTACAACTTAGCCTCCAAGAGAGACTCACCCATTCCCTCTGTTAAATTTGTGCTGCTTCTTCCAGATAGAAAAGCAATTTGATATGTACTACATACTTCAGTCAATGTCACTGCTATTTGGTACGGAACATGAGACAGGAGTTAAAATTGAATGCTACATTTATGTTTCAGCATTTTGGGAGATTGCTCTATGAGATAGCATTGGAGAGTTACCTTTAAACGTTTTTAATATTGGTCTTTTGAATAAAAGGGTGAAACAAAACATGCCCTTTATATTGGCAAAGAAAGAAACTCTGATTGGTTGATCTTGGGACAGGTGCGCATGATAGAGTGAAGTCATGTGTAAAAGGGCAATGGTGTCCACTTTTGAGTTGGGTTGACGAGTAGCGCATTAAAGGAATTTCTGAAGGACAGGCTACTGTCAAGGAAGAGTATAGGAGAGGCATCTAATCCAGATGAATAATGAACAAGCTGAACTCTCTTACACTAGTTAGTGAAAGTTGTGGCTTAGGCACAGAAACCAAGGTCACAAGGCAATAAAGAGTGTATTAGCCAGGGTTTTCTAGAGGAACAGAACTAATGAACGAACCAATAAATATTAAAAAAGAATTTATTAGAGTGGTTTATAGGTCTAAGTAGTCTAATAATGAACTTGCCAATGAATTGGCAATGGACAAGCCAAGAATTGGTAGTTGTTCAGTCCACAAGTCTCAGGTGGTTTTCAATGTATATTGAAATTCTAAAGAAGTATTGCTAATGCCAGCGGAATGCCTGACCAGCAGGATAGATGAACCTGCTAGTGGGAGTGAGGACAACTAGGCAAAAAGCCAAAACTTCCTTTTCCATTTTCTTTTATGTAGGCTGCCACCAGCAGGTGTGGCCCAGGTTTAAGGTAGATCTTTCCATGTCAAATGGTCCAGCTTTAGGGTTAGTCTTCTTACTTCATATGGTCCAATTATGAATAATCTTCCACACGTATGCCCAGCTGCTTGGTTTTAAACTGATTCAACATGTGGTAGATCTGATGACCAAGATTAGCTATCACAAAGAGTAAGGCGAAGGTTAGAGGTAAAATGAAAGCGAGGAATAAGCAAGAGGAAGCAGTGAAAACAATGACTTCATGAAATACTTAGGCACGTGAATGGAACTAGAAAATATCATCCTGAGTGAGGTAACCCAATCACAAAAGAACACACATGGTATGCACTCACTGATAAGTGGATATTAGCCCAAAAGCTCAGAATACCCAAGATACAATCCACAGACTACATGAAGCTCAAAGACAGCTGAAGTGCGGATGTTTCACTCTTTCTTAAAAGGAAAAACAAATATTCATAGGAGGGAATATGGAGGCAAAGTTTGGAACAGTGACTGAAGGAAAGGCCACCCAGAGATTGCCCCACCTGGAAATCCATCCCATATACATCCCATATACATACAACCACTAAACCCAGGCACTATTGCAGATGCCAGTAAGTGCATGCTGACAGGAGCCTGATACAATGGTCTCCCAAGAGATTCTGCCAGAGCCTGACAAATACAGAGGCAGATACTTGCAGCCAAACCATTGGACTGAGCACAAGGTCCCCAACGGAGGAGTTAGAGAAAGGACTAAAGGAGTTGGAGGAGTTTGTAACCCTGTAGGAAGAACAACAATATCAACCAATCAGATACCCCTCCCCCCATCCAGATCTCCCAGGGACTAAACCACCATCCAAAGAGTACATACGGAGGCATGCATGACTCCAGCCTCACATGGAGCACAAGATGGCCTTGTCAGACACCAGTGGGAGAAGAAGCCCTTAGTCCTATGAAGGCTCAATGCCCCAGTGTAGGAGAATACCAGGGTGGGAGGTGGGAGGGTGTGGTTGGGTGGGTGGGGGAGCACCCTCATAGAAGCAGGGGGAGGGGGATGGGATAGGGGGTTTTCGGAGGGGAAACCGGGAAAGGGCGAGCATTTGAAATGTAAATAAAGAAAATATCCAATGAAAGAAAAGGGAAAAAAACCTTAGACAGATAGAGATGCTGGTGCCCTGCTGGTGAAGAAGGTAGATAGTGAAAAGTCCCTGCAGTACTGAAACCTGCTTAGGGGCTGTGTGGGGAAGGAAGGATTCTAGTTGGCCTCTGTGCTTTAGTTGCTCCAAGTTTTCCTGTTTCTCTTTATTTCCTTTATTCTTTTTTTACCTTTAAAGGCTTTCTTATAAGTAATCCTAATTACTGGGATATCCTAAGACCACTTTAAATCCTGAAATTCTGAAAGAATTTAAAAACGCAACAACTGAGGAAGGCAGAAAGGGACAGAGGAAGGAAGGAAGGAAGGAAGGAAGGAAGGAAGGAAGGAAGAAGGAGAGGAGAGGAGCAGGAGGTCAGAAACCCAGGACCAGCCTCCTTCAGTTTGGATTAATTTTTCTACCATTTTTTAGCTTGTGACCTTGAGTTAAACCATCTGGCTCTTCCATGACCCATTTTTAAACAACGTAGAGGCAGTAGGGCTTTCTTTCAGGGTATTTTTGTCAAACATAAATAACTGTTTTAATAGAATACCCAGCCTAAAATGGTTGGAACTGGAAAATATCATCCTGAGTGAGCTAACCCAATCACAGAAAGACATACATGGTATGCACTCATTGATAAGTGGCTATTAGCCCAAATGCTTGAATTACCTTAGATGCCTAGAACAAATGAAACTCAAGACAGATGATCAAAATGTGAATGCTTCACTCCTTCTTTAAAAGGGGAACAAGAATACCCTTGGCAGGGAAGAGAGAGGCAAAGATTAAAACAGAGACTGAAGGAACACCCATTCAGAGCCTGCCCCACATGTGGCCCATACATATACAGCTACCCAATTAGACAAGATGGATGAAGCAAAGAAGTGCCTGCCGACAGGAGCCGGATGTAGATCGCTCCTGAGAGACACAGCCAGAATACAGCAAATACAGAGGCGAATGCCAGCAGCAAACCACTGAACTGAGAATAGGACCCCCGTTGAAGGAATCAGAGAAAGAACTGGAAGAGCTTGAAGGGGCTCGAGACCCCATATGTACAACAATGCCAAGCAACCAGAGCTTCCAGGGACTAAGCCACTACCTAAAGACTATACATGGACTGACCCTGGACTCTGACCTCATAGTTAGTAATGAATATCCTAGTAAGAGCAGCAGTGGAAGGGGAAACCCTGGGTCCTGCTAAGACTGAACCCCCAGTGAACTAGACTGGTGGGGGGAGGGCGGCAATGGGGGGAGGGTTGGGAGGGGAACACCCATAAGGAAGGGGAGGGGGGAGGGGGATGTTTGCCCGGATACCGGGAAATGGAATAACACTCGAAATGTATATCAGAAATACTCAAGTTAATAAAAAAAAATAAAATGTAAAAAAAAAAAAAGTTAAAGTCAAAAAAAAAAAAAGAATACCCAGCCTATAGTAAATACCTTCGCTAGCAAATTCAGAGTTGGTGTTACTGACCACAATGACAGGTGTCTTTTCTTTTTCCTGGCCTGCTTGTTAGAGCCTTTTCAACTTCTTAGTTATGATAACCCCCAAAAAAATAATCGCACAAACCGAGAAACATCTACCATGGATAACGCAGCTCTGTGGGGCTGCTTTTTCCCTAAGAGCTGTCCTGATCTGAAGCAATATGGCGGTGATGTGAGATTGACACTCCTCCAGAATGCTTTTCCAGGTATTTGGCAGCTCTTAGTTCGTTAGTAACCATTTTTCTTTGTAGGACCTCCTGGATTCTTAAGTGTGAACATTTAAAAAAAAAAAAGACATTTATTCCTGGTTTGGACAGGGTAAAAGAGACGGGACAAGGGCATAATATTTAAAGACTGTAGCCTAAATATTTTCCCTATAAAGACAACTTTCTGCAGAAACTCAGGTCAGATGTCTTTAAGCTACAATAGAGTGGAATAAAATAGTCCCCAGCTCTCACTGAATGGAGAATTTATCAAGCTGCATTTAAAAAAGTCCTTTTGTAGAACTAGCCAGAGTCTAGGGAACCGTGTTCATATCCATAATAATGAAGCCAGATAAGGGTGCAGGACTCAGATTCTGCCCATCAAAACAAACCATCCAGCGCCATGTGAAAGGCTTTGATAAGCGGCCCGTGAAGACAGTTTATGTAGCCCATTTGTCATTGAATACGGTTTCATCCTTAGCACAACATTTTTAAACAGCTTGATTTAAAAAAAAATAGTCCTTGAGTAAGAATAGTATCAGAACAATAATCTTCAATTTAATATTAAGCACACCCATCTCTTTTAGCTCTAAAACAACTGGCCCATATCGTAGTAAATACAGCAATGACTGTCCTCAGAGATTCATCCTGGCTTTTCTTTTTTTTTTTTACATTTTATTTTATTTATTTTTTATTAACTTGAGTATTTCTTATATACATTTCGAGTGTTATTCCCTTTCCCGGTATCCGGGCAAACATCCCCCTCCCCCCTCCCCTTCCTTATGGGTGTTCCCCTCCCAACCCTCCCCCCATTGCCGCCCTCCCCCCACCAGTCTAGTTCACTGGGGGTTCTGTCTTAGCAGGACCCAGGGCTTCCCCTTCCACTGCTGCTCTTACTAGGATATTCATTGCTAACTATGAGGTCAGAGTCCAGGGTCAGTCCATGTATAGTCTTTAGGTAGTGGCTTAGTCCCTGGAAGCTCTGGTTGCTTGGCATTGTTGTACATATGGGGTCTCGAGCCCCTTCAAGCTCTTCCAGTTCTTTCTCTGATTCCTTCAACCGGGGTCCTATTCTCAGTTCAGTGGTTTGCTGCTGGCATTCGCCTCTGTATTTGCTGTATTCTGGCTGTGTCTCTCAGGAGCGATCTACATCCGGCTCCTGTCAGTCTGCACTTCTTTGCTTCATCCATCTTGTCTAATTGGGTGGCTGTATATGTATGGGCCACATGTGGGGCAGGCTCTGAATGGGTGTTCTTCTGTGTCTGTTTTAATCTTTGCCTCTCCCTTCCCTGCCAAGGGTATTCTTTTTCCTCATTTAAAGAAGGAGTGAAGCATTCACATTTTGATCATCCGTCTTGAGTTTCATTTGTTCTAGGCATCTAGGGTAATTCAAGCATTTGGGCTAAAAGCCACTTATCAATGAGTGCATACCATGTATGTCTTTCTGTGATTGGGTTAGCTCACTCAGGATGATATTTTCCAGTTCCAACCACTTGCCTACGAATTTCATAAACTCGTTGTTTTTGATAGCTGAGTAAAATTCCATTGTGTAGATGTACCACATTTTCTGTATCCATTCCTCTGTTGAAGGGCATCTGGGTTCTTTCCAGTTTCTGGCTATTATAAATAAGGCTGCGATGAACATAGTGGAGCACGTGTCTCTTTTATATGTTGAGGCATCTTTTGGGTATATGCCCAAGAGAGGTATAGCTGGATCCTCAGGCAGTTCAATGTCCAATTTTCTGAGGAACCTCCAGACTGATTTCCAGAATGGTTTTACCAGTCTGCAATCCCACCAACAATGGAGGAGTGTTCCTCTTTCTCCACATCCTCGCCAGCATTTGTTGTCACCTGAGTTTTTGATCTTAGCCATTCTCACTGGTGTGAGGTGAAATCTCATGGTTGTTTTGATTTGCATTTCCCTTATGACTAAAGATGTTGAACATTTCTTTAGGTGTTTCTCAGTCATTCGGCATTCCTCAGCTGTGAATTCTTTGTTTAGCTCTGAACCCCATTTTTTAATAGGGTTATTTGTTTCCCTGCGGTCTAACTTCTTGAGTTCTTTGTATATTTTGGATATAAGGCCTCTATCTGTTGTAAGATTGGTAAAGATCTTTTCCCAATCTGTTGGTTGCCGTTTTGTCCTAACCACCGTGTCCTTTGCCTTACAGAAGCTTTGCAGTTTTATGAGATCCCATTTGTTGATTCTTGATCTTAGAGCATAAGCCATTGGTGTTTTGTTCAGGAAATTCTGTCCAGTGCCTATGTGTTCCAGATGCTTCCCTAGTTTTTCTTCTATTAGTTTGAGTGTGTCTGGTTTGATGTGGAGGTCCTTGATCCACTTGGACTTAAGCTTTTTACAGGGTGATAAGGATGGATCGATCTGCATTCTTCTACATGTTGACCTCCAGTTGAACCAGCACCATTTGCAGAAAATGCTATCTTTTTTCCATTGGATGGTTTTGGCTCCTTTGTCAAAAATCAAGTGACCATAGGTGTGTGGGTTCATTTCTGGGTCTTCAAATCCATTCCATTGGTCTATCTGTCTGTCTCTGTACCAATACCATGCAGTTTTTATCACTATTGCTCTGTAATACTGCTTGAGTTCAGGGATAGTGATTCCCCCTGAAGTCCTTTTATTGTTGAGGATAGCTTTAGCTATCCTGGGTTTTTTGTTATTCCAGATGAATTTGCAAATTTTTCTGTCTAACTCTTTGAAGAATTGGATTGGTATTTTGATGGGGATTGCATTGAATCTGTAGATTGCTTTTGGTAAAATGGCCATTTTTACTATATTAATCCTGCCAATCCATGAGCATGGGAGATCTTTCCATCTTCTGAGGTCTTCTTCAATTTCTTTCCTCAGTGTCTTGAAGTTCTTATTGTACAGATCTTTTACTTGCTTGGTTAAAGTCACACCGAGGTACTTTATATTATTTGGGTCTATTATGAAGGGTGTCGTTTCTCTAATTTCTTTCTCGGCTTGTTTCTCTTTTGTATAGAGGAAGGCAACTGATTTATTTGAGTTAATTTTATACCCAGCCACTTTGCTGAAGTTGTTTATCAGCTTTAGTAGTTCTCTGGTGGAACTTTTGGGATCACTTAAATATACTATCATGTCATCTGCAAATAGTGATATTTTGACTTCTTCTTTTCCGATCTGTATCCCCTTGATCTCCTTTTGTTGTCTGATTGCTCTGGCTAGAACTTCAAGAACTATATTGAATAAGTAGGGAGAGAGTGGGCAGCCTTGTCTAGTCCCTGATTTTAGTGGGATTGCTTCAAGTTTCTCTCCATTTAGTTTAATGTTAGCAACTGGTTTGCTGTATATGGCTTTTACTATGTTTAGGTATGGGCCTTGAATTCCTATTCTTTCCAGGACTTTTATCATGAAGGGGTGTTGAATTTTGTCAAATGCTTTCTCAGCATCTAATGAAATGATCATGTGGTTCTGTTCTTTCAGTTTGTTTATATAATGGATCACGTTGATGGTTTTCCTTATATTAAACCATCCCTGCATGCCTGGGATGAAGCCTACTTGATCATGGTGGATGACTGTTTTGACGTGCTCTTGGATTCGGTTTGCCAGAATTTTATTGAGTATTTTTGCGTCGATATTCATAAGGGAAATTGGTCTGAAGTTCTCTTTCTTTGTTGCGTCTTTGTGTGGTTTAGGTATAAGAGTAATTGTGGCTTCGTAGAAGGAATTCAGTAGTGCTCCATCTGTTTCAATTTTGTGGAATAGTTTGGATAATATTGGTATGAGGTCTTCTATGAAGGTTTGATAGAATTCTGCACTAAACCCGTCTGGACCTGGGCTCTTTTTGGTTGGGAGACCTTTAATGACTGCTTCTATTTCCTTAGGAGTTATGGGGTTGTTTAACTGGTTTATCTGTTCCTGATTTAACTTCGATACCTGGTATCTGTCTAGGAAATTGTCCATTTCCTGAAGATTTTCAAGTTTTGTTGAATATAGGTTTTTATAGTAAGATCTGATGATTTTTTGAATTTCCTCTGAATCTGTTGTTATGTCTCCCTTTTCATTTCTGATTTTGTTAATTTGGATGCACTCTCTGTGTCCTCTCGTTAGTCTGGCTAAGGGTTTATCTATCTTGTTGATTTTCTCAAAGAACCAACTTTTGGTTCTGTTGATTCTTTCTATGGTCCTTTTTGTTTCTACTTGGTTGATTTCAGCTCTGAGTTTGATTATTTCCTGCCTTCTACTCCTCCTGGGTGTATTTGCTTCTTTTTGTTCTAGAGCTTTTAGGTGTGCTGTCAAGCTGCTGACATATGCTCTTTCCTGTTTCTTTCTGCAGGCACTCAGCGCTATGAGTTTTCCTCTTAGCATAGCTTTCATTGTGTCTCATAAGTTTGGGTATGTTGTATCTTCATTTTCATTAAATTCTAAAAAGTTTTTAATTTCTTTCTTTATTTCTTCCTTGACCAGGTTATCATTGAGTAGAGCATTGTTCAATTTCCACGTATATGTGGGCATTCTTCCCTTATTGTTATTGAAGACCAGTTTTAGGCCGTGGTGGTCCGATAGCACGCATGGGATTATTTCTATCTTTCTGTACCTGTTGAGGCCCGTTTTTTGACCAATTATATGGTCAATTTTAGAGAAAGTACCATGAGGAGCTGAGAAGAAGGTATATCCTTTTGCTTTAGGATAGAATGTTCTATAAATATCCGTTAAGTCCATTTGGCTCATGACTTCTCTTAGTCTGTCGACATCACTGTTTAATTTCTGTTTCCATGATCTGCCCATTGATGAGAGTGGGGTGTTGAAATCTCCCACTATTATTGTGTGAGGTGCAATGTGTGTTTTGAGCTTTAGTAAGGTTTCTTTTACATATGTAGGTGCCCTTGTATTTGGGGCATAGATATTTAGGATTGAGAGTTCATCTTGGTGGATTTTTCCTTTGATGAATATGAAGTGTCCTTCCTTATCTTTTTTGATGACTTTTAGTTGGAAATTGATTTTATTTGATATTAGAATGGCTACTCCAGCTTGCTTCTTCTGACCATTTGCTTGGAAAGTTGTTTTCCAGCCTTTCCCACTGAGGTAGTGTCTGTCTTTGTCTCTGAGGTGTGTTTCCTGTAGGCAGCAGAATGCAGGGTCCTTGTTGTGTATCCAGTTTGTTAATCTATGTCTTTTTATTGGGGAGTTGAGGCCATTGATATTGAGAGATATTAAGGAATAGTGATTATTGCTTCCCGTTATATTCATATTTGGATGTGAGGTTATGTTTGTGTGCTTTCATTCTCTTTGTTTTGTTGCCAAGACGATTAGTTTCTTGCTTCTTCTAGGGTATAGCTTGCCTCCTTATGTTGGGCTTTACCATTTATTATCCTTTGTAGTGCTGGATTTGTAGAAAGATATTGTGTAAATTTGGTTTTGTCATGGAATATCTTGGTTTCTCCATCAATGTTAATTTTGAGTTTTGCTGGATACAGTAACCTGGGCTGGCATTTGTGTTCTCCCAGGGTCTGTATGACATCAGTCCAGGATCTTCTGGCCTTCATAGTTTCTGGCGAGAAGTCTGGTGTGATTCTGATAGGTCTCCCTTTATATGTTACTTGACCTTTTCCCCTTACTGCTTTTAATATTCTTTCTTTATTTTGTGCATTTGTTGTTTTGACAATTATGTGACGGGAGGTGTTTCTTTTCTGGTCCAATCTATTTGGAGTTCTGTAGGCTTCTTGTATGTCTATGGGTATCTCTTTTTTTAGGTTAGGGAAGTTTTCTTCTATGATTTTGTTGAAGATATTTACTGGTCCTTTGAGCTGGGAGTCTTCACTCTCTTCTATACCTATTATCCTTAGGTTTGATCTTCTCATTGAGTCCTGGATTTCCTGTATGTTT
This sequence comes from Rattus norvegicus, assembly GCF_021556685.1. Taxonomy (NCBI): domain Eukaryota; kingdom Metazoa; phylum Chordata; class Mammalia; order Rodentia; family Muridae; genus Rattus; species Rattus norvegicus. The sequence continues at coordinate 68,876,908 of NC_141548.1, forward strand.
TGGACCAGTAGCTTTTTCTGCTTTACATTATCTTTGACAGTTGAGTCAATGATTTCTATGGAATCTTCTGCTCCTGAGATTCTCTCTTCCATCTCTTGTATTTTGTTGGTGAAGCTTGTATCTACAGCTCCTTGTCTCTTCTTTTGGTTTTCTATATCCAGGGTTGTTTCCATGTGTTCTTTCTTGATTGCTTCTATTTCCATTTTTAATTCCTTCAACTGTTTGATTGTGTTTTCCTGGAATTCTTTCAGGGATTTTTGTGTCTCCTCTCTATGGGCTTCTACTTTTTTATTTATGTTTTCCTGGAATTCTTTCAGGGATTTTTGTGTCTCCTCTCTATGGGCTTCTACTTGTTTATTTATGTTTTCCTGGAATTCTTTCAGGGATTTTTGCGATTCTTTCAGGCATTTTTGCGATTCCTCTCTGTAGGCTTCTACTTGTTCTCTAAGGGAGTTCTTCACGTCTTTCTTGAAGTCCTCCAGCATCATGATCAAAAATGATTTTGAAACTAGATCTTGCTTTTCTGGTGTGTTTGGATATTCCATGTTTGTTTTGATGGGAGAATTGGTCTCCGATGGTGCCATGTAGTCTTGGTTTCTGTTGCTTGGGTTCCTGTGCTTGCCTCTCGCCATCAGATTATCTCTAGTGTTACTTTGTTCTGCTATTTCTGACAGTGGCTAGACTGTCCTATAAGCCTGTGTGTCAGGAGTGCTGTAGACCTGTTTTCCTCTCTTTCAGTTATGGGGACAGAGTGTTCTGCTTTCGGGCGTGTAGTTTTTCCTCTCTACAGGTCTTCAGCTGTTCCTGTGGGCCTGTGTCTTGAGTTCACCAGGCAGCTTTCTTGCAGCAGAAAAGTTGGTCTTACCTGTGGTCCCGGGGCTCAAGTTCGCTCGTGGGGTGCTGGTCACGGGCTCTCTGCAGCGGCAGCAACCAGGAAGACTTGTGCCGCCGTTTCCGGGAGCTTCAGTGCACCAGGGTTCCAGATGGTCTTTGGCTTTTTCCTCTGGCGTCCGAGATGTGTGTGCAGAGAGCAGTCTCTTCTGGTTTCCCAGGCTTGTCTGCCTCTCTGAAGGTTCAGCTCTCCCTCCCACGGGATTTGGGTGCAGAGAACTGTTTATCCGGTCTGTTTCTTTCAGGTTCTGGTGGTGTCTCAGGCAGGGGTCCTGCCGCTCCTGGGCCCTCCCCCACGGGAGCCCAGAGGCCTTATACAGTTTCCTCTTGGGCCAGGGATGTGGGCAGGGGTGAGCAGTGTTGGTGGTCTCTTCTGCTCTGCAGCCTCAGGAGTGCCCACCTGACCAGGCGGTTGGGTCTCTCTCTCACAGGGTCTGGGGGCAGAGAGCTGTTGCGGGCCGGGATCCGCGGGTGTGGGACTTGCGGTAAACACAGAACGTGCCTGGTCCTAGAGGAATTCTGCTTCCCTGTGTCCCAAGCTCACCAGGCAGCTTTCTTGCAGCAGAAAAGTTGGTCTTACCTGTGGTCCCGGGGCTCAAGTTCACTCGTGGGGTGCTGCCCACGGGCTCTCTGCAGCGGCAGCAACCAGGAAGACCTGTGCCGCCCCTTCCGGGAGCTTCAGTGCACCAGGGTTCCAGATGGTCTTTGGCTTTTTCCTCTGGCGTCCGAGATGTGTGTGCAGAGAGCAGTCTCTTCTGGTTTCCCAGGCTTGTCTGCCTCTCTGAAGGTTCAGCTCTCCCTCCCACGGGATTTGGGTGCAGAGAACTGTTTATCCGGTCTGTTTCCTTCAGGTTCTGGTGCTGTCTCAGGCAGGGGTCCTGCCGCTCCTGGGGATAAAATCTTATTCAAGACTAATTGCAGAGCAGAATTTTCCAGAAACTACTTCTTGTTGGGAAGATCACTGGAAAGCCATGCACTAAAATGACTGATTTTATAAGCAAAGGAAAGACATATTTTTAAAATGCAATTTGCTCGGACTGAAAATCTGCTAGGTAATATATAGATGGAAAATGACAACAACGTGTAGCTACGGTATTCAAGGGGAAGTTCTATTGTGGCATTCGTCTCTGTCAGTTACTAGAAATAGAAATGACTATAGTTGAAAACCACATCTTCCAGTCTGTTCTTCATCTTCAGGTGAGCTGAGCTCCCAATAGCACTTGGACTATTGGCTTCACTCCCGGATGGATACTATCCCAATAGTTAGAATTTGTATAGTTAAGTTCAGGACTTTCAAATATGGATGACTAATTCAAGCCCTGAGAAGCGAGTCCAAAATATGGCCAATTTGGAAGCCAATAAGACACTTTCCTAAGTCGCAGTGACTTCTGTATCAGACTGGAGGAAAGGGAATTTTTCTTCTAACACAAGCAATGCTAAGTCTCATTTTGCTAAAAGAAGTTTCAACCCCAGAAGTATTATTCCTACCAAGAATAATTCTCTGAGTTGTGTTTGAAAAGGATAATCTTCTTTTTAAAAGATGTAATTTTAAAAATGTGTGTGTGTATACATGTATATGAGTGTAACCCTAAAGGTCAGAAGAGGGCACAATAACAAAGAAAAAGTGGGAGTGGGAGGAGGAGGACATGGGAGGGGTTGGAGGAGGAAATGGCAAAATGACATTATTATATTTTAATTCAGAAATAAAAATTTTGATAATAAATAGAAAGCATTGGATCCCTTGTTTCCCCATAGCTAGAGGTGTAGCCTTTAGCTGTAGTCACCTGTAGGTGGCTATGAACCAGCAGACAGAGCTGCTGGGAAGGAATTGCTCCTAACCACTGAGTTAGAGCTCTAGCTCCAACACTAACCACCGTATTACATGCCCTCACTTGCCAAAGAGAAAGATTCCATCCTCTTACATCTACCAGCTATGTCTTCTATGTAGCTGAAGATGAATCTGAACTTCAGATACTTCTCTCTCCACCTCTCTAATGGTGGGATTCTAAGTGTGTGCCAAAATGCCTGGTTTATACAGCATTGCGGAATATATCCCAAGGCCTTGTGCATTCTAAATAAGCACTTTACCAACTGAAGTATGTCCCTGCCCTATTTTTTTTTAAGGTAACCATACCTAGAGCTTTTCACATGCTAGTTATTTTAAATACATTGCATGGCTATTTGTATTCACCATTTGCATTCCTTTTTCCCTTTATGGTAGAAATAGAATACATTTATGAGTTACCTAACATTCAGTAATGTTAGGTCAATAACTTGAAATCAACCATGATCATTTACATTATAGAAATTGGCAAACACATAAAGGTAGGCGCTAAATGTTTTCTATCACACCCTGGAAATGAGACTATGAATAGATGTCAGCTCTTTCCCAATACATGACAAAATAATTACTTAGGTTTACATGACTGGCCAGTGGGACATTTTGCCAGCAAGTAGCTGTTTTTATAATGTTGTGAGCTTTGAGACTCAGAAGTAAACCCCCCTCATTCTTTTTATCACCAGCGAAAATTGTAAATCAGCAGCAATAAAGAATTTAAATTAGGTTTCAACAAGAAATAAAAGCTATGCCAATCAACTATGTGGGTAGCACTTTATGTTGTTAGAAAAGTAGTAAAGATATGATACTCATAAATCTACTGTATGAATATATCAGAGATGGGGAAAAGCTATCACAAGGGGGAGGACATAAATTCTGCTATGAGAAAGAATTGTACTAAATTAAGGAAATGTGCTGTATGGGTTCATAATTTGTTGATAGTGTGATCTATGCTTTTTTTGAGTAAATGGTGTTTGTCCCCAATAGACAGAAAACTTTACTAAAGAATAGGGATTTATTGTAGATTGATTTAGTGAATACCTAATGGAACCCAGACCCAATCCATGGGAGATAAGTCCCTTGTCTGTTGTCTTTCCATTTAGTTTTTTTTACTAGGAAAGTCACAAAGCTTTCAACTTTTCTACAGTCCACAATGACCTTCAAAGAAGTATTCACGTCTACCTTATTTCTGAAGTCCCTCAGCCCTTGTCACAAAGTTAACCTTCCCTTAATGATGATTAGTGCGGATCATAATGACATTTTCACTTATTAGTATGTGTGTAAATGCACATGTGTGAACAAGAGCTGTAGTGCAAAATTTCACCTGATGAAGAATAATAAAGATAAATAATAACTTTAAATTTTTATATGTGTGTGTGTGGTGGGTGCGCATTTGTATGTGTGGATTCCCTCATCTTTATGTGGCCTACATGGTGATTAGAGGATGGCATGTATCTTCACCACCATTTGTTTTTGAGACAGGATCTCTCACGGAAGCTGGAGTTCACGATTTAGGGTAGACTGGTGAATAAGCAAGTGCCTGGGGTCCTCCTATTCTGCATCCCTGAATGTGCAGCTCCCCGCCTGGCTGTCCCCTGGATGTTGGGGATCTAAGCTCAGATCCTCCTGCTTACACAGAAAGTACTTTATCCACGGAGACACCTCCCCCATGCCATTAAGTAACATTGAAAATAAAATTGTATGCAAACAACTACATTAAAATGTCAGAAGCGGCAATAAGACAGGAGCACACATTTTACACAGAGGAGTAGTCTCATCGGTTCGCCAAGTGAACGCCCTGGCACTTTTCTCTTTCATGAGTCTGCTCAGTTAGTGCCTCTTCTTTCCTCACACTTGACTCTCTTTTCTAGAATTCTCGTTCATCCTCAAAACCTGCAAATGTGTTAGGCTCAATCACCTATGAAGCAAATACACAAAAGAGAGAAGGACCCTTTATCAACAGCTTTCATTTTCCTCTGCTTACCAATTGTCTCATTTCTTCCTTCTGAAATTTTTTTTCTCAAAAAGGCAATTCATGTCTAAATGGTGTTTTCTCGGCGAACCATGTTGCTTTATCTCCCCAAGAGATATCTTCTCTGTTAATTCTGTGATGCTGTGTTTCTGCCATTTCTATTTGTACCTCCAAACACCCCTTTTCTGCCCTGTTGGCTCTCTACTTCTCGCTCTCCAGGAAGTGGTAGTTTTAAGGAGCAAACAAGAATCTCTTCCCTCCCTTCCCCCCACTGCTAATCCTATCTCCTCCCATTCTTTTTTTTTTTTTTTTTTTTTTTTTTTTGGTTCTTTTTTTCAGAGCTGGGGACCGAACCCAGGGCCTTGCGCTTCCTAGGCAAGCGCTCTACCACTGAGCTAAATCCCCAACCCCATCTCCTCCCATTCTTAAGCTCATTGTTACTATTTCTTGCTCTGAATTCTCTCTGGAGTAGCATAGTCCCGTACCTCAGACCTACTGACCATCTCTCACACACTTCCTACATTTCTCAGACTCGACATATCCTAGAGTAAATTATTCACATCCCAGCACTTTTTAGTTATGCTCTATGACTCCAAGGAAGCTTGGACTGACTCTTGAGTCTTCCACTTTCTCTATGCCCTGAAGCTGCCATTATTTTGGGCCCACAAAATCTGCAGCCAAGCCGTGTGTCTGTCACAATCTGTCCAGTATCACTCCATCACCTTTATTCTTTCTGCCCTCATCTGCTTTTCTCTCCGCGCTTCTCTGGGCCTCCACTATAGTCTGAGCATCTCTTCCTCCAGACGTGCGCATAGCTCTCTCATCTTTCTTCACTCCCTCCCTGATGACCAACCTCTATCTTGGAGAGCTTTCCGAGCTGCCATCCCTTCTGCTCCTATTTTAATAGTTCTCCTGTTCAAGGGGAAAGCTTTAGTTTCTAGCATTTAAAGCACCACTGGTGTAAATTTGTCTGTTTTTCCTCATTTGCATTACTAACTTTGTTTCTGTAACAGAGTAGATAACAGAACCAAAGAGGAAGGACTTATATTACTTCATGATTTAGTAACTTTAGTCCATCATGCCCAAGAGAGCATAGTGGGGCAGGACATTTCACCTAGTGGGCAGGAAGCAGAGGAAGAGGAGTGTGTGTGTGTGTGTGTGTGTGTGTGTGTGTGTGTGTGAGAACTTGAAGAAGATAATGCCTGAAAGATACTTTCACAGTAGCCATCTTACATTTGTGAAGCCCCAACTTTGTTTTTCTTCACCTCACAATGCCATCAGACTATGAATTCTTCAAGGTAAGAACCTTCATAATCAAATCATCCACAGACCTTTTTAAACTAATCCAGAGATGCACTTCCACAATCTCCTGGGTAATTTTTAAAATCAATTAAGTTGACAAAGACGATTAACCAAAATAGTGTTTGAATGTACATTTCTTACGTTTAAAAAGATGTCACCTTGTATTTTATGTGTATGTGTATTTTTCCTGTATGTACATGTACCATGTCTGTATTGGGTACCTAAAAAGGCTAGAAGAGGTTGTTGGAGTCTCTGGAACTGGAGCTATAGATGATTGTGAGCCTCTCTCTCTGTGGGCACTGGGAATGTAAGGCAGGTCCTCTGCAAAAGCAGCAAGTGCTCATAACCACTGAGCCATCCCTGCCTCCTCTAAAATACACATTTATTGAGAACACAGACTATTTTGCTAACATGCTTCTTGGACCCTAGAACTGGAGATGTACAATATAAATTTGTTAAATACGGGAATGATTAGTCTATATTTATTTAACTTCGTTGGTGCTCTTTTGAGACTGTGTTCGTTAAACAAACCTGCCTCCTACACATGTCCTGTGACTCAGCCTCACTAGTGATGGATTTACAAGCCAAGGTCTATTTCTTTATATCTGATGTCTCCTTTAGTTTCTCCTCTTGTATATTGAGTGAGTAGTTATTTACCCAGTTCCTATGATGAGGTCTGCAGAATGTGGGATGCCTGATAGTCTCACTGCCCAACTGTCATTACCACCAGCCTAAATTTTTGCAGCTGTCTGCTCAATGGTCTCCTTGATTATGGTCAAGTTAACCTTTATAACTCTTCTCTGTGCTCTAGCCAGATCACATTTCCAACTTGGCCCTAACTGATCATCTCTGTAAAGACCTCCTTAGTCTTTCAGTAGCATCACGTGAACTTGGTGCCCCACACTACCTTCCTTGCTCCACAGTGCACCATGGTTACCATGGCACATAGGTTACTACATGCATTTCCTCACTGAGGACAGAGGACTGTTTGTTATTTACCCCGAGTCTGTTTTATCCTCACATTTCAACATAGTGTGGGCCATTCATGAATACCTGAAAAACGTTTAAGGAGCAATCAGTATATTGCTTAATCGTCATTAATTATGTCAAGTTTAATGTATTTATATGCAGATTATACACAATATCATACCTTGTAAAACAGTGCTCTGTTTTATGTCTTCAAGACACAGGCAAAAGGCAAGCATTACTTTCTCTCTTTAAGATAGGGAAGATTTGATTTGTATCTGTTTCCTAAGATCAGCTTATACCCAAAACTGGGTTGATAACATCAAGTCTGCTGTGAAGGTTATTAAATTGAATGCTGAAGGATTAATCAAACAAAAAAGTAAAAACATTCTCTGCTTTCAAGGATCAAACTAACTAAATAACGATGCTCACAGAAAATAGAAACATTACTGCTTTTGAATGATATTAAAATTAAAAAGGAGATGTGCTAGAAGTGTGTCGGTGACCAAAGTGGAATTCACCATAGGAGATAAACATTCTTGTGGGGTGGCAGCTGCTATCCCTAGAGGGTTGTGCACAAAGGGAGGCAGGTCTTTTTTTTTCAAGCCTGCAGTGCTCCCTACCGGCCATTAGTATGCCAAGGGCATCTAGCAGAAAAAGAGCATCGTGCCAGTTTGGCCCACAGTGGAGAGAGGAAAGACAAGGCAGAACACAAAGAAAAGGTGCTGAGTTCTTCATGAGCACATTGGATACTCTAGGCTCTGATCAGAAGGAGGCTGCCAAGTAGGACTGACAGCATGCTTCTGAGACTAAAAATCAAAAGTCAACTAGTGATTCAAGTTCGAAATTGTGATATTGATCTGGGTAATGATTGTCAAAAAAAAGGGAATGAGTCAGGGAAATAAATTAACAGTTATAAGTGAATCTGTATAACATAGGATGGTTTTATGTGCTTAGAATGCTTTGTTCAAACAGTTTCCCTCAACGAATCCTTGTACAGTTGCAGGACAGGTTACAATGGTCCACTTTTACTAAGGAAAGCAATCATGGAAAAGAAAGGGTTAAAGCCAATGTTTATTTATGTAAGTGTGAGGATGGACATTTTAACACTGCCTGATCCGGTGCCAGGAATGGGCTGCTTGAGTAGACACTTGGCCTTTTTGCACATCTGTCAAGTTTTGACCACCTCCTTTCTTCTTGGTACAGTAAAACAGTCCAGGCTTCCTCTTGAGATGCTCTTGCCTCAGCTCTTGAATCAGGCTAGGAGCCCTGGCTTGGCTGATTAGGTCAGTTTTTATTTTAAATGATGGATGAGCGTGCTGCCAAGGTGCTAGAGTGGACTCTCAAAGAAAAAGAAGATAAGAAATACACACGTAGGAGCACAACTGTGCATTCCATATGTATTTACTTAGACCTTTATCTGACGTATATGCTAATAGAGTAAAAAGCTGAACTTCAAACTGATGCCTCAGATTCTGAACTACTACCCCAGGGTTGATGGTAGCCTATCCCATCCCTTTTCCCAACAATGAGAAATTATGCTGTCAATATCCACAGTGTATTTATTTATTTCCATAATTTGAAAATACATAAAAGATAGTCATTGAGTTGCTACTCTCAGTTTTGAGGGGGGCCTCTACCTAACAATATTTATAGGAAGGTTTTATTTCTTTAGCCATACAACATGGACTCGAAACACTGATTTCAATATCTTTTATAACACACATCCATGTTAGAATTATTTACTTAATTTATTTCATTGAGTATAGCTATCATTATGATATGTGATTACATATTTAGGTGTATATGTATGCTTACATGTATGCTGATGTGCACATCTGTGCATGCATCTGTACATGCATGTGTGTATGCGTGTGTACATGTGGAAGCCAGAGGTCAACAACAGATATCTTCCCCAGCTCTCTCCACCACAGTTTTTGAGACATGATCTCTTTCTGAACCTGGGGTCACTCAACTGGACTGGCTGGCCAGCAAGCCGCCAAGGATCTCTTATATCTGCCTTTTCAGTGCTGGGATTACATTCATGTGCCATTTTTGTTTTCTGATTTTTGTTTTAAATGAGATGTGAAGGATCAAATACAGGTCCTCTGTAGCAAGCACTTTACTAACTGAACTCTCTCTCTCTCTCTCTCTCTCTCTCTCTCTCTCTCTCTCTCTCTGTACATCTTTTAAAAAGTATAACTCACCCGGAACTTTGGACAATCCTGAGACCACAGGACGGTCCACCACTTCTGCCCACCTCTCCCACATCCCTGGTCCAAGAGGAAACTGCATAGTGCCTCTGGACACAGGAATATAGGAACAGTCAGTGGCGGAACCTGCTGGGTCGGTCCAGCCTGCGCCCGGAACTGAACTGAATGGGTCAAACAGCTACTTGCACCCAAATCCCATGGGGTGGGGGGAGCTAGACCCTCAGAGGTGCAAACAACCCTAAGACCTCAGAGGAGACTACTCTCTGCCCTCATTTCCGACCCAAGAGGAAATCGCCTAGTGCTATCCGTTCTCCCTGGGCACAGGGATCTAGGAGCAGCCAGGGACAGGACCCTTCAGGTTTCTGCCTGCACCGAGAGCTGAAAGTCAGTTGCCAGGAGCGCCTACACACCTGAGAGCAAAGCTCTCTGTTCCCAGATGCAGCTGAAAGAAAACAGGTCTACAGCAGTGCTGACACACAGGCCTACAGGAGGGTCAAGCCACTGTCAGAGACAGCAGGACAAGCTACCACCAGAGACAACCTGATGGCAAGAGGCAAGCGCAGGAACCCAAGCAACAGAAACCAAGACTACATGGCATCATCGGAGCCCAGTACTCCCACCAAAGCAAACACTGGATATTCAAACAGACTGGAAAAGCAAGATTTAGATATAAATTCACATTTTACGATCATGATGGAGGACTTTAAGAAGGACATAAATAACTCCCTTAAGGAAGTGCAGGACAACACAAGTAAACAAGTAGAAGCCCTTAAAGGGGAAACACAAAATCCCTTAAAGAATTACAGGAAAACACAACCAAACAGGGAAAGGAATTAAAGAAAATTGTCCAAGATTTAAAAGTGGAAATAGAAACAATAAAGAAAGCACAAAGGGAGACATCTCTGGAGATAGAAAACCTAGGGAAGACATCAAGAGTCACAGATGCAAGCATCACCAACAGAATACAAAAGATAGAAGAGAGAATCTCAGGGGCAGAAGATACCATAGAAAACATCGACACAGCCATCAAAGATAATGTAAAATTTAAAAAACCCCTAGTCCAAAACATCCAGGACGTACAGAACACAATGAGAAGATCAAACCTAAGGATAATAGGTATTAAAGAGACTGAAGACTCCCAACTTAAATGGCCAGGAAAATCTTCAACAAAATTATAGAAGAAAACTTCCCTAACCTAAAGAAAGAGATGCCCATAAACATAGAAGCCTACAGAACTCCAAATAGATTAGACCAGAAGAGAAATTCTTCCCATCACATAGTAGTTAAAACACCAAATGCACAAAACAAAGAAAGAATATTAAAAGCAGTAAGGGAAAAAGGTCAAGTGACATATAAAGGCAGACCTATAAGAATTACACCAGACTTCTCACCAGAGACTACGAAAGCCAGAAGATCCTGGACAGATGTCATAAGGACCATAAGAGAACACAAATGCCAGCCTAGGTTACTGTATCCAGCAAAACTCTCAATTAACATAGATGGAGAAACCAAGTTATTCCATGACAAAACCAAATTTACACAATATCTTTCTACAGATCCAGTCTTACAAAGGATAATAAATGGAAAACTCCAATACAAGGAGAGAAACTATGTCACTCCTATTCTCCACTCTCCTGTTTCCATCAACTCAACTCAGCCAGACTCATAAACTTCAGGTAACAAATCTTGTACGTAATTCTCTCTCGATTTTCACAAGTGAGAAGATGCATGTATATATTGTAAGATTATTTTGCTTTCAACATTTTTCACTTAAACCATATCCTAGAGTTAATCCATAATAATAACTGAAGATTATATTCATATGAACACATTATGGAAATACATATTTTCCCAACCACCCTTTTAGTACATGAGTGTTGAAGTTGTTTGCAATACTTTGAAGTTGCAAAAAATGCCGAGGCAACGTGGATAACTAGCTGTGTATGTACATTTCCGTGTTGTTGGAGATGACCATCAGTATAAAGTATAAAAATTAGGATTATCTGCCAATATATATCATATATAATTTTGTCACATATTGCTAAATCACCACAGAAGTAGTTGTACAAGTTTTCGTTTTCATCAGCGATGTATAAAAAGGGCCAGTTTGAAAGAATTACCGGAGCATGCAGGCTAGCTAACTTTGTACGTGTACTGACAAAAATAACAAGAAAGTCTGCTTCAAAATGTGCATGCATGCGTGTGTGTGCACGTGCGCACACACACACAGATACACAGACACACACAGACACACACAGATAGACATACACAGACAGACACACACACAAACACACACAGACACACACACAGACAGACAGACACAGACAGACAGACACACACATACACACAGACAGACACACACATACACACAGACAGACACACACAGAGACAGACAGACACAGACAGACAGACACAGACACACACACATAGAGTGCCTACTTCCATTCAGCCTGGCCAACGGAATGTACTGTCCTCTCTTGAACTATCACCAATCACATAGGTGAGAAACTCCTTCTTTTTGTCCTGTTTTTATAATTAGATTTTAATTAACAGTGACTTTGGATACATTTTTAATCCTATGGGCCCCTTTTCTATCTTTTGGGGGAGAATTATCTCTTCTATAATTTCTCCTTTCTTTTCTATTAAGTTCTCAGTCTCTTGTCCCCCAATTTTCAATGAGATTCAGCAATCTGCTGTTCAGCTGATACATGAAATATTTCATGTAATTAATTTATAGACACTGACTGTAGAGGATACTTTATTTACTTTCTCTTTAGCTGTGATAAACGCTGACTGAAGGCAACTTGGGGAGTGAATTAAGAAATAATAGTGAGGGACATGACTGCTCCTAGGGATGGTGGTGGAGAAAGTTTACTGTAGAAAAAAGGGAGAGCACAGCCGAGGCAGAGAATTTGGTCTTGTCCAGAGCAGACATGACCCTGAGCCATGTAAGGAGACATGGAGAGGGGAGAGAGAGGGGCAAGAGAGGAAACAGGTGCAGCAACTAAGACGCCAAAAAGATAAGAGAAAGGCCTATAACCAAAAGGGCTAGATTATATAGGAAAGAGCCTCTGGGAGAAGGGGGAGCTGAGGAGCAGGGGTGGGTGAGGTGGGGGAGTGGGTAGAGGGTGTGGTATGCCAGAAATACTCTGTAATAGGTAGGGTCTGAGAGATGCTGGAGGAACTTGGTGGCCAGGCCCACCTTGATATGTTTAATAGGCACCTTGGTCATTTGTTTTGGGGTTTGAGACTAAATTGGGAGGAAAAGATAGTTTATATTACAGGTTATAGACTATCAGATAGAGAAGTCAGGGAAGGAACTCAAGGCAGGAAGAATGCTGCTTACTGGCTTGCTCAGCAACCATTTTTATATAGCCCAAGCCCACCCACACAGGACAGTACCGTCCACAGTAGGCTGGGCCATCCTACATTAGGTAGTATTCAAGAAAATGACTCAGAGACATAACTATAGTCCAGACTAATGGCAGTAGTTCTTCAGTTGCGGGTCCCTATTCTCTGCTGTGTCAAGGTGACAACCAAGCCATCACAAACCATGCCATATATTTTATTATAATATAATATAATCTCATTTTACAAATATCCTTTCACTATGTGGCTAAATGACTTGGCAGAGCCGCAACCCCACCCCTTACTCCCACCTTGCCAAATTCATGGAAGTGCCCATGTGACTCCTTCAAGCACTATGTACTTCATGATCACAAAGAAAATACTTCATAAACAGATGATATATTGATTTATGCATTCTGAAACTCTGACACTCATTAAGTGAAAGATCTGTATGCAAGGTAATAAATAAATTAAGTGTGAAGTGTGGAATGTTGGAAGAAATGAAAGTAATGATGAGACAGCTTCTCTAAGATCAGAGAATAAAAAAATATCAGCTATGTGACTTCTGGTTAAAATTTAGGTTTTCTTTAATGTTCTTGTTGCTTATAAAAGAACAAATAAAGGCTTACTAAATTTTGCAGATGATATTAAAGTGCCTTTTAACAGGAAAAGAACATAATAAATAACAGAAACAGTACATGTGGAACTGACAGTGTTAGGAATATATGTGTAGGCAATCTTAGCATGTGATTAATCTTAGAAAAACCCTCACTAGTACTCACTAGGGAAAGACACTGGCATTACAAACATAAAGAAGTAAAGATCATAAACTTCCAGTAGGTTTGGCAATATAAAATAGACCAGCACTAATACTAAAAAGATACACTACTAGTAGTAGAATTACTAATAGAATTATACATATTTAGCATGCAGAAATGAGAAACAAATGCACAATGATGATAAACTATATTAAGGGCACTCACTATCCTTATGAGAGGTCTCACATGTAGACAGTCAATGTGATGCTGCCTTCTTCCACTCCTCCTCCTTCTTCTTCTTCTTCTTCTTCTTCTTCTTCTTCTTCTTCTTCTTCTTCTTCTTCTTCTTCTTCTTCTTCTTCTTCCTCCTCCTCCTCCTCCTCCTCCTCCTCTTCCTCCTCTTCCTCCTCTTCTTCCTCCTCTTCCTTTTCTTCCTCCTTTTCCTCCTCTTCATACTCACATAATAAAAAATTCTATTTTTAACAGGAGCAGCAAGTCCGCTACGTCTGAGACACCGCCGGAACCTGAAGGGACCGACCGGATAAACAGTTCTCTGTACCCAAATCCCGTGGGAGGGAGAGCTAAACCTTCAGAGAGGCAGACATGCCTGGGAAACCAGAAGAGACTACACTCTGCCCACATCTCTAGCTCCAGAGGAAAACACCAAACGCCATCTGGAACCCTGGTGCATGGAAGCTCCCGGAAAGGGAGGCACAAATCTTCCTGGTTGCTCGGAGAGCTCATAAGCAACACCCCACGAGCAAACTTGAGCCTCAGGACCACAGGTAAGACAAACTTTCCTGCTTCAAGCGACCTGCCTGGTGAACTCAAGACACAGGCCCAAGGGAACAGCTGAAGACCTGTAGATAGGGAAAACTACACGCCCGAAAGCAGAACATTCTGTTCCCATAACTGGCTGAAAGAAAACAGGAAAAGAGGTCTACAGGAAAACAGAAAAACAGCACTCCTGACACACAGGCTTATAGGACAGTCTAGCCACTGTCAGAAATAGCAGAACAAAGTAACACTAGAGATAATCTGATGGCGAGAGGCAAGTACAGGAACCCAAGCAACAGAAACCAAGACTACATGGCATCATTGGAGCCCAATTCTCCCACCAAAGCAAACACGGAATATCCAAACACACCAGAAAAGCAAGCTCTAGTTTCAAAATCATATTTGATCATGATGCTGGAGGACTTCAAGAAAGACATGAAGAACTCCCTTAGAGAAACACAGGAAAACGTAAATAAGCAAGTAGAAGCCTACAGAGAGGAGTCACAAAAATCCCTGAAAGAATTCCAGGAAAACATAAATAAACAAGTAGAAGCCTATAGAGAGGAATCACAAAAATCCCTGAAAGAATTCCAGGAAAACACAATCAAACAATTGAAGGAATTAAAAATGGAAATAGAAGCAATCAAGAAAGAACACATGGAAACAACCCTGGATATAGAAAACCAAAGGAAGAGACAAGGAGCCATAGATACAAGCATCACCAACAGAATACAAGAGATAGAAGAGAGAATCTCAGGAGGAGAAGATTCCATAGAAATCATTGACTCAACTGTCAAAGATAATGTAAAGCGGAAAAAGCTACTGGTCCAAAACATACAGGAAATCCAGGACTCAATGAGAAGATCAAACCTAAGGATAATAGGTATAGAAGAGAGTGAAGACTTCCAGCTCAAAGGACCAGTAAATATCTTCAACAAAATCATAGAAGAAAACTTCCCTAACCTAAAAAAAGAGATACCCATAGACATAAAAGAAGCCTACAGAACTCCAAATAGATTGGACTAGAAAAGAAACACCTCCCGACACATAATAGTCAAAACACCAAACGCACAAAATAAAGAAAGAATATTAAAAGCAGTGAGGGAAAAAGATCAAGTAACATACAAAGGCAGACCTATCAGAATCACACCAGACTTTTCGCCAGAGACTATGAAAGCCAAAAGATCCTGGACAGATGTCATACAGACCCTAAGAGAACACAAATGCCAGCCCAGGTTACTGTATCCTGCAAAACTCTCAATTAATATAGATGGAGAAATCAAGATATTTCATGACAAAACCAAATTTACACAATATCTTTCTACAAATCCAGCACTACAAAGAATAATAAATGGTAAAGTCCAACATAAGGAGGCAAGCAACACCCTAGAAAAAGCAAGAAACTAATCGTCTTGGCAACAAAACAAAGAGAAGAAAAGCACACAAATATAACCTCACATCCAAATATGAATATAACAGGAAGCAATAACCACCATTCCTTAATATCTCTCAACATCAATGGTCTCAACTCCCGAATAAAAAGACATAGATTAACAAACTGGATATGCAATGAGGACCCTGCATTTTGCTGCCTACCTGAAACACACCTCAGAGACCAAGACAGACACTACCTCAGAATGAAAGGCTGGAAAACAACTTTCCAAGCAAATGGTCAAAAGAAGCGAGCTGGAGTAGCCATTTTAATATCAAATAAAATCAATTTTCAACTAAAAGTCATCAAAAAAGATAAGGAAGGACACTTCATATTCACCAAAGGAAAAATCCACCAAGATGAACTCTCAATCCTAAATATCTATGCCCCAAATACAAGGGCACCTACATACGTAAAAGAAACCTTACTAAAGCTCAAAACACACATTGACCCTCACACACTAATAGTAGATTTCAACACCCCACTCTCATCAATGGATACATCATGGAAACAGAAATTAAACAGACATGTAGACAGACTAAGAGAAGTCATGAACCAAATGGACTTAACAGATATTTATAGAACATTATATCCTAAAACAAAAGGATATGCATCCTTCTCAGCTCCTCATGGTACTTTCTCCAAAATTGACCATGTAATTGGTCAAAAAACGGGCCTCAACAGGTACAGAAAGATAGAAATAATTTGATGCATGCTATCAGACCACCACGGCCTAGAGCTGGTCTTCAATAACAATAAGGGAAGAACGCCCACATATTCGTGGAAGTTGAACAAGGCTCTACTCAACAATAACCTGGTCAAGGAAGAAACAAAGAAATAAATTAAGGACTTTTTAGAATTTAATGAAAATGAAGGTACAACATACCCAAACTTATGGGACACAATGAAAGCTGTGCTAAGAGGAAAACTCATAGCTCTCAGTGCCTGCAGAAAGAAACAGGAAAGAGCATATGTCAGCAGCTTCACAGCACACCTAAGAGCGCTAGAACAAAAAGAAGCGAATACACCCAGGAGGAGTAGAAGGCAGGAAATAATCAAACTCAGAGCTGAAATCAGCCAAGTAGAAACAAAAAGGACCACAGAAAGAATCAACAGAACCAAAAGTTGGTTCTTTGAGAAAATCAACAAGATAGATACACCCTTAGCCAGACTAACGAGAGGACACAGAGAGTGTGTCCAAATTAACAAAATCAGAAATGAAAAGGGAGACATAACTACAGATTCAGAGGAAATTCAAAAAATCATCAGATCTTACTATAAAAGCCTATATTCAACAAAACTTGAAAATCTGCAGGAAATGGACAATTTCCTAGACAGACACCAGGTATCGAAGTTAAATCCGGAACAGATAAACCAGTTAAACAACCCCATAACTCCTAAGGAAATAGAAGCAGTCATTAAAGGTCTCCCAACCAAAAAGAGCCCAGGTCCAGACGGGTTCAGTGCAGAATTCTATCAAACCTTCATAGAAGACCTCATACCAGTACTATCCAAACTATTCCACAAAATTGAAACAGATGGAGCACTACAGAATTCCTTCTATGAAGCCACAATTACTCCTATACCTAAACCACACAAAGACCCAAGAAAGAAAGAAAACTTCAGACCAATTTCCCTTATGAATATCAATGCAAAAATACTCAATAAAATTCTGGGAATCCAAATCCAAGAGCACATCAAAACAATCATCCACCATGACCAAGTAGGCTTCATCCCAGGCATGCAGGGATGGTTTAATATACGGAAAACCATCAACGTGATCCATTATATAAACAAACTGAAAGAACAAAACCACATGATCATTTCATTAGATGCTGAGAAAGCATTTGACAAAATTCAGCACCCCTTCATGATAAAAGTCCTGGAAAGAATAGGAATTCAAGGCCCATACCTAAACATAGTAAAAGCCATATACAGCAAACCAGTTGCTAACATTAAACTAAGTGGAGAGAAACTTGAAGCAATCCCACTAAAATCAGGGACTAGACAAGGCTGCCCACTCTCTCCCTACTTATTCAATATAGTTCTTGAAGTTCTAGCCAGAGCAATCAGACAACAAAAGGAGATCAATGGGATACAGATCGGAAAAGAAGAAGTCAAAATATCACAATTTGCAGATGATATGATAGTATAATTAAGTGATCCCAAAAGTTCCACCAGAGAACTACTAAAGCTGATAAACAACTTCAGCAAAGTAGCTGGGTATAAAATTAACTCAAATAAATCAGTAGCCTTCCTCTACACAAAAGAGAAACAAGCCGAGAAAAAAATTAGGGAAACGACATCCTTCATAATAGACCCAAACAATATAAAGTACCTCGGTGTGACTTTAACCAAGCAAGTAAAAGATCTGTACAATAAGAACTTCAAGACTCTGAAGAAAGAAATTGAAGAAGACCTCAGAAGATGGAAAGATCTCCCATGCTCATGGATTGGCAGGATTAATACAGTAAAAATGGCCATTCTACCAAAAACGATCTACAGATTCAATGCAATCCCCATCAAAATACCAATCCAATTCTTCAAAGAGTTAGACAGAACAATTTGCAAATTCATCTGGAATAACAAAAAACCCAGGATAGTTAAAACTATCCTCAACAATAATAGGACTTCAGGGGGAAATGACTATCCCTGAACTCAAGCAGTATTACAGAGCAATAGTGATTAAAAACTGCATGGTATTGGTACAGAGACAGACAGATAGACTAATGGAACAGAATTAAAAACCCAGAAATGAACCCACACACCTATGGGCACTTAATTTTTCACAAAGGAGCCAAAACCATCCAATGGAAAAAAGATAGCATTTTCAGCAGATGGTGCTGGTTCAACTGGAGGTCAACATGTAGAAGAATGCAGATCGATCCATGCTTATCACCCTGTACAAAGCTTAAGTCCAAGTGGATCAAGGACCTCCACATCAAACCAGACACACTCAAACTAATAGAAGAAAAACTAGGGCAGCATCTCGAACACATGGGTACTGGAAAAAATTTCCTGAACAAAACACCAATGGCTTATGCTCTAAGATCAAGAATCGACAAATGGGATCTCATAAAACTGCAAAGCTTCTGTAAGGCAAAGGACACTGTGGTTAGGACAAAACGGCAACCAATAGATTGGGAAAAGATCTTTACCAATCCTACAACAGATAGAGGCCTTATATCCAAAATATACAAAGAACTCAAGAAGTTAGACAGCAGGGAAACAAATAACCCTATTAAAAAATGGGGTTCAGAGCTAAACAAAGAATTCACAGCTGAGGAATGCCGAATGACTGAGAAACACCTAAAGAAATGTTCAACATCTTTAGTCATAAGGGAAATGCAAATCAAAACAACCCTGAGATTTCACCTCACACCAGTGAGAATGGCTAAGATCAAAAACTCAGGTGACAACAAATGCTGGCGAGGATGTGGAGAAAGAGGAACACTCCTCCATTGTTGGTGGGATTGCAGACTGGTAAAACCATTCTGGAAATCAGTCTGGAAGTTCCTCAGAAAATTGGACATTGAACTGCCTGAGGATCCAGCTATACCTCTCTTGGGCATATACCCAAAATATGCCCCAATATATAAAAAAGACACGTGCTCCACTATGTTCATTGCAGCCTTATTTATTCATTTATTTATTTATTTATTTTTCATTAACTTGAGTATTTCTTATATACATTTCGAGTGTTATTCCCTTTCCCGGTATCCGGGCAAACATCCCCCTCCCCCCTCCCCTTCCTTATGGGTGTTCCCCTCCCAACCCTCCCCCCATTGCCGCCCTCCCCCCACCAGTCTAGTTCACTGGGGGTTCAGTCTTAGCAGGACCCAGGGCTTCCCCTTACACTGGTGCTCTTACTAGGATATGCACTGCTACCTATGGGGTCAGAGTCCAGGGTCAGTCCATGTATAGTCTTTGGGTAGGGGCTTAGTCCCTGGAAGCTCTGGTTGCTTGGCATTGTTGTACATATGGGGTCTCGAGCCCCTTCAAGCTCTTCCAGTTCTTTCTCTGATTCCTTCAACGGGGGTCCTATTCTCAGTTCAGTGGTTTGCTGCTGACATTCGCCTCTGTATTTGCTGTATTCTGGCTGTGTCTCTCAGGTGCAGCCTTATGTATAATAGCCAGAAGCTGGAAAGAACCTAGATGCCCTTCAACAGAGGAATGGATACACAAAATGTGGTACATCTACACAATGGAATATTACTCAGCTATCAAAACCAATGCCTTTATGAAATTCATAGACAAATGTTTGGAACTGGAAAATATCTTCCTGAGTGAGGTAACCCAATCACAGAAAAACACACATGGTATGCACTCCTTAAATAGTGGCTATTAGCCCAAATGCTTGAATTACCCTAGATGCATAGAACACATGAAACTCAAGATGGATGATCAAAATGTGAATGCTTCACTCCTTCTTTAAAAGGGGAACAAGAATACCCTTGGCAGGGGATAGAGAGGCAAAGATTAAAACAGAGACTGAAGGAACACCCATTCAGAGCCTGCCCCACATGTGGCCCATACATATACAGCCACCTAATTAAACAAGATGTACGAAGCAAAGAAGTGCAGGCCGACAGGAGCCAGATGTAGATCGCTCCTGAGAGACACAGACAGAATACAGCAAATACAGAGGCGAATACCAGCAGCAGACCACTGAACTGAGAATAGAACCCCCGTTGAAGGAATCAGAGAAAGAACTGGAAGAGCTTGAAGGGGCTCGAGACCCCATATGAACAACAATGCCAAGCAACCAGAGCTTCCAGGGACTAAGCCACTACCTAAAGACTATACATGGACTGACCCTGGACTCTGACCTCATAGGTAGCAATGAAGATCCTAGTAAGAGCACCAGTGGAAGGCGAAGCCCTTGGTCCTGCTAAGACTGAACCCCCAGTGAACGTGATTGTTCTGGGGAGGCAGCAATGGGAGGAGGATGGGGAATGGGAACACCCATAAAGAAGGGGAAGGGGAGGGATCAGGGGGATGTTTTCCCGGAAACCGGGAAAGGGAATAACACTCGAAATGTAAATAAGAAATACTCAAGTTAATAAAAAAAAAACTTAAAAAAAAATTCTACTTTTCGGCCTGAGAGATGGCTCAGGGGTTAAGAGCACTGACTGCTCTTCCAAAGGGCCTGAGTTCAAATCCCAGCAACCACATGGTGGCTCACAACCACCTGTAATGAAATCTGATGCTCTCTTCTGGTGTGTCTGAAGACAGTGATGGTGTACTTACGTAAAATAAATTAATAAATATTTAAAAAAATTCTACTTTTGAATTTATTTAGGTCTGACCATTTCTATTTTACTTATAGTTGATAAGTATTACCCATTTATTTATTTGTGTAATTTATAAGGATTTGTGTTGTTAAGTTTCTTGAGTACTACAGCACTCTCTCCTTCTATCAAGTCCTTTATTTTTTTCTTTTATTGGATATTTTTTAAATTTACATTTTCAGTGTTACCCTCCTTCCCAGTTTCCCCTCCAGAAACCTACTATACCATTCTTCCTCCCCCTGCTCCTATGAGAGTGCTCCCTCACCCGCCCACCCACCCCTTCCTACCTCCAGGTCCTGACATTCCCCTTTTTTGGTCCTGGGGCATTGACTCTTGACAGGGCCAAGGACCTCTCCGTCTATTGATGCCCAGACAAGGCCATCCTCTGCTACATATGCTGATGGAGCCACAGGTTCATTCCTGTGTACTCTTGGGATGGTGGTTTTGTTCCCGGGAGCTCTGTGGGGTGGGGTGGGGGTCTGGTTGGTTGATATTGTTGTTCTTCTTATGGGGTTGCAAACCCCTTCAGCTCCCTCAGTCCTTTCTCTAACTACTCCATTGGGGACCCTGCTCTCAGTTCAATGGTTGGCTGCAAGCATCTGCCTCTGCATTTGTCATGCTCTGGCAGAGCCTCTCAGGGGACAGCTATATCATGCTCCTGTCAGCATGTACTTCTTGGCATTCTCAATACTGTCTGGGTTTGTTGTCTGTATATGGGATGGATCCCCCAAGTGGGGCAGTCTCTGGATGGCTTTTCCTTCAGTCTCTGCTCCACACTTTTTCTACATATTTCCTCCTGTGTGTATTCTTGTTCCCCCTTCTAAGAAGACCTGAAGCATCCACACTTTGGTCTTCCTTTTTCTTTAGCTTCATGTGGTTTGTGAATGGTATCTTGGGTATACGGAGCTTTTGGTCTAGTATCTGCTTATCATTGAGTGCATACCATGTGTGTTCTTTTGTGATAGGGTTACCTCACTCAGGATGATATTGTCTAGTTCCATACATTTGCCTATGAATTTCATGAAGTCATTGTTTTCAATAGCTGAGTAGTACTCCATTGTGTAAATGAACCACATTTTCTGTGTCCATTCCTCTGTTGAAGGGCATCTGGGTTCTTTCCAGCTCCTGGGTATTATAAATAAGGCTTCTATGAACATAGTGGACCATGTGTCCTTGTTATATGTTGGAGCATCTTTAGAGTATATGCTCAGGAGTGGTATAGCTGGGTTCTCAGGTAGTACTATGTCCAATTTTCTGAGGAACCACCAGACTGATTTCCGGAGTGGCTGTACCAGCTTGCAATCCCACCAACAATGGAGAAGTGTTCCTCTTTCTCCACGTCCTCACCAGCGTCAGCTGTCATCTGAGTTTTTGATCTTAGTCATTCTGACTAAGATGTGTATGAGGTATGAAGTGGAATCTAAGGGTTGTATTGATTTGCATTTCTCTAATGACTAAGGTTGTTGAACCTTTCTTTAGGTGCTTCGTGGCCATCTGATATTCCTCAGCTGAGAATTCTTTGTTGAGCTCTGTAGCTCCCTCCCCTTTTAATAGGGTTATTTGATTCTCTGGAGTCTAACTTCTTGAGTTCTTTGTGTATATTGGATATTAGCCCTCTATCAGATGTAGGATTGGTAAAGTTCTTTTCCCAATCTGTTGCTGGCTATTTTGTCCTAATGATGGTGTCCTTTACCTTACAGAAGCTTTGCAATTTTATGAAGTCCCATTTGTCGATTCTTGATCTTAGAGCATAAGCTATGGTGTTCTGTTCAGGAAAATTTCCCCTGTGCCCATGTGTTCAAGGTTCTTACCTGCTTTCTCTTCTATTAGTTTCAGTGTATGGTTTTATGTGAAGTAAAGTCCTTTATTTATTGATCATAAAATTGAAGCAGAATGTACTTGATTCTGAATTTGGCCAACTGTATCACTGTTGCAACATATAGTTTGATCTTATGTTTATCACATTTTCTAGAATTGTAAGAAAGATCCACCTAGATATTGACAATCATTTTTCTCTACGTGCAAGTGGACATTTTAGCCTTTATATGCCGTATGCCACCACTTCTCAATTCTGTTTCTGGATCAGAAAAGGAATCCTGGAACATACGCTAACCAATGGCTATGGCGGTGTATCTACCCAGTTTGTTTTTTCCATCATTGCTATACTGCACTGGCTAGGAGCTTAAATTTCAGAAATTTATTTCCTCACAGTAGAAGTTAAATGCTCAATATCAACATGCCAGCACAGTCAGTTTCTCCCCGGCTCATAGCTCAGAATCGTGTCCCCATAGTAGAAGGAGAGTGAGTGAAACTCTCTGACATTGCTTTGAAGCACACCAGTCTTCCTAGAGTCCCACCACTGCCACTTCATTTAATGAAATTCTGTCCTTTTATATGGTTACACTGGGGATGAAGCCTCCAGCACCACCATTTGGGGAGAAGATACACAAACATTGAACCTGCAACATTGCCTCAATAAAGCTTCATTTATAAGATCTACTGGTATTTGCTGGGACACAAAGAAAGAGCCATGTGAGGATCTGGGGATGTGAAAGAACACATTCAAAAGGGAGAAAGAAGTCAGTGTGGTGCAAGATAAGTGATGAAAGTTTGGCTATAATTACCTGCCTTGCGCAGAAGCGTAGCAACTCATTTGGGACTTCTATCCACTGAACATCATCCTCCCTTTTGTGTAAGAGCACATTGATGATCTACAACATACACAGGAGTCAAAGATCTCACAGTTTAAATATCTCCAAGTTATTTTACAGTTATGATCACAAAAAAAATTTATGAACCAACGTCTTCCCAACAAGAAACAAGTTTGCATTCACTTGTCACATCGTCACATATTTACTAAGAGAAGAAAAATCAAACACAAGAACATTTCCTCTTACGAGGCTTACAGTCTAAAAAGCAACAGAAAGGAAGTCCCACACCGGCGGATCCCGGACCGCAGCAGCTCTCTGCTCCCAAACCCCGTGGGAGAGAGACCTCACCGCCTGATCAGGTGGGCACTCCTGAGGCTGCAGAGCGGAGGAGACCACCAACACTGCCCACCCCTGTCCACATCCCTGGCCCAAGAGGCAACTGTATAAGGCCTCTGGGTTCCCGTAGGGGAGGGCCCGGGAGCGGCAGGACCCCTGCGCCTGAGACACTGCCGGAACCTGAAGGAAACAGACCGGATAAACAGTACTCTGCACCCAAATCCCGTGGGAGGGAGAGCTGAACCTTCAGAGAGGCGGACACGCCTGGGAAACCAGAAGAGACTGCACTCTGTGCACATCCAGGCGCCAGAGGAAAACACCAAACGTCATCTGAAACCCTGGTGCACGGAGGCTCCCGGAAGGAGCGGCACAGATTTTCCCGGTTGCTGCCACAGCGGAGAGGACTTAGGCAGTACCCCACGAGCAAACTTGAGCCTTGGAACCACAGGTAGGACCAATTTTTCCCCTGCAAGAAACCTGCCTGGTGAACTCAAGACACAGGCCCACAGGAACAGCTGAAGACCTGTAGAGAGGAAAAACTACACGCCCGAAAGCAGAACACTCTGTCCCCATAACTGGCTGAAAGAAAACAGGAAAACAGGTCTACAGCACTCCTGACACACAGGTTATAGGACAGTCTAGCCACTGTCAGAAATAGCAGAACAAAGTAACACTAGAGATAATCTGATGGCGAGAGGCAAGCACAGGAACCCAAGCAACAGAAACCAAGACTACATGGCATCATCGGAGCCCAATTCTCCCACCAAAGCAAACACGGAATATCCAAACACACCAGAAAAGGAAGACCTAGTTTCAAAATCATATTTGATCATGATGCTGGAGGACTTCAAGAAAGACATAAAGAACTCCCTTAGAGAACAAGTAGAAGCCTACAGAGAGGAATCGCAAAAATCCCTGAAAGAATTCCAGGAAAACACAATCAAACAGTTGAAGGAATTAAAAATGGAAATAGAAGCAATCAAGAAAGAACACATGGAAACAACCCTGGACATAGAAAATCAAAAGAAAAGACAAGGAGCTGTAGATACAAGCTTCACCAACAGAATTCAAGAGATGGAAGAGAGAATCTCGGGAGCAGAAGATTCCATAGAAATCATTGACTCAACTGTCAAAGATAATGTAAAGCGGAAAAAGCTACTGGTCCAAAACATACAGGAAATCCAGGACTCAATGAGAAGATCAAACCTAAGGATAATAGGTATAGAAGAGAGTGAAGACTCCCAGCTCAAAGGACCAGTAAATATCTTCAACAAAATCATAGAAGAAAACTTCCCTAACCTAAAAAAAGAGATACCCATAGGCATACAAGAAGCCTACAGAACTCCAAATAGATTGGACCAGAAAAGAAACACCTCCCGTCACATAATTGTCAAAACACCAAACGCACAAAATAAAGAAAGAATATTAAAAGCAGTAAGGGAAAAAGGTCAAGTAACATATAAAGGCAGACCTATCAGAATCACACCAGACTTTTCGCCAGAAACTATGAAGGCCAGAAGATCCTGGACAGATGTCATACAGACCCTAAGAGAACACAAATGCCAGCCCAGGTTACTGTATCCTGCAAAACTCTCAATTAACATAGATGGAGAAACCAAGATATTCCATGACAAAACCAAATTTACACAATATCTTTCTACAAGTCCAGCACTACAAAGGATAATAAAGGGTAAAGCCCAACATAAGGAGGCAAGCTATACCCTAGAAGCAAGAAACTAACCATCTTGGCAACAAAACAAAGAGAATGAAAGCACACAAACATAACCTCACTTCCAAATATGAATATAACGGGAAGCAATAATCACTATTCCTTAATATCTCTCAATATCAATGGCCTCAACTCCCCAATAAAAAGACATAGATTAACAAACTGGATACGCAACGAGGACCCTGCATTCTGCTGCCTACAGGAAACACACCTCAGAGACAAAGACAGACATTACCTCAGAGTGAAAGGCTGGAAAACAATTTTCCAAGCAAATGGTCAGAAGAAGCAAGCTGGAGTAGCCACTCTAATATCAAATAAAATCAATTTTCAACTAAAAGTCATCAAAAAAGATCAGGAAGGACACTTCATATTCATCAAAGGAAAAATCCACCAAGATGAAGTCTCAATCATAAATATCTATGCCCCAAATACAAGCGCACCTACATATGTAAAAGAAACCTTACTAAAGCTCAAAACACACATTGCACCTCACACAATAATAGTGGGAGATTTCAACACCCCACTCTCATCAATGGACAGATCATGGAAACAGAAATTAAACAGAGATGTAGACAGACTAAGAGAAGTCATGAGCCAAATGGACTTAACGGATATTTATAGAACATTCTATCCTAAAGCAAAAGGATATACCTTCTTCTCAGCTCCTCATGGTACTTTCTCCAAAATTGACCATATAATTGGTCAAAAAACGGGCCTCAACAGGTACAGAAAGATAGAAATAATCCCATGCGTGCTATCGGACCACCACGGCCTAAAACTGGTCTTCAATAACAATAAAGGAAGAATGCCCACATATACGTGGAAATTGAACAATGCTCTACTCAATGACAACCTGGTCAAGGAAGAAATAAAGAAAGAAATTAAAAACTTTTTAGAATTTAATGAAAATGAAGGTACAACATACCCAAACTTAAGGGACACAATGAAAGCTGTGCTAAGAGGAAAACTCATAGCGCTGAGTGCCTGCAGAAAGAAACAGGAAAGAGCATATGTCAGCAGCTTGACAGCACACCTAAAAGCTCTAGAACAAAAAGAAGCAAATACACCCAGGAGGAGTAGAAGGCAGGAAATAATCAAACTCAGAGCTGAAATCAACCAAGTAGAAACAAAAAGGACCATAGAAAGAATCAACAGAACCAAAAGTTGGTTCTTTGAGAAAATCAACAAGATAGATAAACCCTTAGCCAGATTAACGAGAGGACACAGAGAGTGCGTCCAAATTAACAAAATCAAAAATGAAAAGGGAGACATAACTACAGATTCAGAGGAAATTCAAAAAATCATCAGATCTTACTATAAAAACCTATATTCAACAAAACGTGAAAATCTTCAGGAAATGGACAATTTCCTAGACAGATACCAGGTATCGAAGTTAAATCAGGAACAGATAAGCCAGTTAAACAACCCCATAACTCCTAAGGAAATAGAAGCAGTCATTAAAGGTCTCCCAACCAAAAAGAGCCCAGGTCCAGATGGGTTTAGTGCAGAATTCTATCAAACCTTCATAGAAGACCTTATACCAATATTATCCAAACTATTCCACAAAATTGAAACAGATGGAGCCCTACCGAATTCCTTCTATGAAGCCACAATTACTCTTATACCTAAACCACACAAAGACCCAACAAAGAAAGAGAACTTCAGACCAATTTCCCTTATGAATATCGACGCAAAAATACTCAATAAAATTCTGGCAAACCGAATTCAAGAGCACATCAAAACAATCATCCACCATGATCAAGTAGGCTTCATCCCAGGCATGCAGGGATGGTTTAATATAAGGAAAACCATCAACGTGATCCATCATATAAACAAACTGAAAGAACAAAACCACATGATCATTTCATTAGATGCTGAGAAAGCATTTGACAAAATTCAACACCCCTTCATGATAAAAGTCCTGGAAAGAATAGGTATTCAAGGCCCATACCTAAACATAGTAAAAGCCATATACAGCAAACCAGTTGCTAACATTAAACTAAGTGGAGAGAAACTTGAAGCAATCCCACTAAAATCAGGGACTAGACAAGGCTGCCCACTCTCTCCCTACTTATTCAATATAGTTCTTGAAGTTCTAGCCAGAGCAATCAGACAACAAAAGGAGATCAAGGGGATACAGATCGGAAAAGAAGAGGTCAAAATATCACTATTTGCAGACGACATGATAGTATATTTAAGTGATCCCAAAAGTTCCACCAGAGAACTACTAAAGCTGATAAACAACTTCAGCAAAGTGGCTGGGTATAAAATTAACTCAAATAAATCAGTTGCCTTCCTCTATACAAAAGAGAAACAAGCCGAGAAAGAAATTAGGGAAACGACACCCTTCATAATAGACCCAAATAATATAAAGTACCTCGGTGTGACTTTAACCAAGCAAGTAAAAGATCTGTACAATAAGAACTTCAAGACACTGAGGAAAGAAATTGAAGAAGACCTCAGAAGATGGAAAGATCTCCCATGCTCATGGATTGGCAGGATTAATATAGTAAAAATGGCCATTTTACCAAAAGCAATCTACAGATTCAATGCAATCCCCATCAAAATACCAATCCAATTCTTCAAAGAGGTAGACAGAACAATTTGCAAATTCATCTGGAATAACAAAAAACCCAGGATAGCTAAAGCTATCCTCAACAATAAGAGGACTTCAGGGGGAATCACTATCCCTGAACTCAAGCAGTATTACAGAGCAATAGTGATAAAAACTGCACGGTATTGGTACAGAGACAGACAGATAGACCAATGGAATAGAATTGAAGACCCAGAAATGAACCCACACACCTATGGTCACTTGATTTTTGACAAAGGAGCCAAAACCATCCAATGGAAAAAAGATAGCATTTTCAGCAAATGGTGCTGGTTCAACTGGAGGGCAACATGTAGAAGAATGCAGATCGATCCATGCTTATCACCCTGTACAAAGCTTAAGTCCAAGTGGATCAAGGACCTCCACATCAAACCAGACACACTCAAACTAATAGAAGAAAAACTAGGGAAGCATCTGGAACACATGGGCACTGGAAAAAATTTCCTGAACAAAACACCAATGGCTTATGCTCTAAGATCAAGAATCGACAAATGGGATCTCATAAAACTGCAAAGCTTCTGTAAGGCAAAGGACACTGTGGTTAGGACAAAACGGCAACCAACAGATTGGGAAAAGATCTTTACCAATCCTACAACAGATAGAGGCCTTATATCCAAAATATACAAAGAACTCAAGAAGTTAGACCGCAGGGAAACAAATAACCCTATTAAAAAATGGGGTTCAGAGCTAAACAAAGAATTCACAGCTGAGGAATGCCGAATGGCTGAGAAACACCTAAAGAAATGTTCAACATCTTTAGTCATAAGGGAAATGCAAATCAAAACAACCCTGAGATTTCACCTCACACCAGTGCGATTGGCTAAGATCAAAAACTCAGGTGACAGCAGATGCTGGCGAGGATGTGGAGAAAGAGGAACACTCCTCCATTGTTGGTGGGATTGCAGACTGGTAAAACCATTCTGGAAATCAGTCTGGAGGTTCCTCAGAAAATTGGACATTGAACTGCCTGAGGATCCACCTATACCTCTCTTGGGCATATACCCAAAAGATGCCTCAACATATAAAAGAGACACGTGCTCCACTATGTTCATCGCAGCCTTATTTATAATAGCCAGAAAATGGAAAGAACCCAGATGCCCTTCAACAGAGGAATGGATACAGAAAATGTGGTACATCTACACAATGGAATATTACTCAGCTATCAAAAACAACGAGTCTATGAAATTCGTAGGCAAATGGTTGGAACTGGAAAATATCATCCTGAGTGAGCTAACCCAATCACAGAAAGACATACATGGTATGCACTCATTGATAAGTGGCTATTAGCCCAAATGCTTGAATTACCCTAGATCCCTAGAACAAAGGAAACTCAAGACGGATGATCAAAATGTGAATGCTTCACTCCTTCTTTAAATGAGGAAAAAGAATACCCTTGGCAGGGAAGGGAGAGGCAAAGATTAAAACAGAGACTGAAGGAACACCCATTCAGAGCCTGCCCCACAGGTGGCCCATACATATACAGCCACCCAATTAGACAAGATGGATGAAGCAAAGAAGTGCAGACCGACAGGAGCCGGATGTAGATCGCTCCTGAGAGACACAGCCAGAATACAGCAAATACAGAGGCGAATGCCAGCAGCAAACCACTGAACTGAGAATAGGTCCCCCGTTGAAGGAATCAGAGAAAGAACTGGAAGAGCTTGAAGGTGCTCGAGACCCCAAAAGTACAACAATGTCAAGCAACCAGAGCTTCCAGGGACTAAGCCACTACCTAAAGACTATACATGGACTGACCCTGGACTCTGTCCCCATAGGTAGCAATGAATATCCTAGTAAGAGCACCAGTGGAAGGGGAAGCCCTGGGTCCTGCTAAGACTGAACCCCCAGTGAACTAGACTATGCGGGGAGGGTGGCAATGGGGGGAGGGTTGGGAAGGGAACACCCATAAGGAAGGGGAGGGGGGAGGGTGATGTTTGTCCGGAAACCGGGAAAGGGAATAACACTCGAAATGTATATAAGAAATACTCAAGTTAATAAAAAAAAAAAAAAAAAAAAAGCAACAGAAAGACATCAAGGAAATAGTCATTAACAAAAGTCATTTGCACAGAGCTGCCAGGATGCCCTTTCTCTCTCAGGCAACAACCCCTGCTCTGTATGGTTCAGCTGCTGGCCAGGGCTAAAGTCTCTAAAGAAATTAGCATCTGAACATCCTAAATCTCACAGAGGTGGTGGTTGTCTTCCTCTTCTGGTGTCCTTGAGGGGTGGTGGGGACCTCTGACCTGTGCCTCCCTCTACCCTGGAGTTTAGATAATGTCATTCCTAGAGAAGAAAGAGGCTACATTCCTTACTGTGGTCACTTACTGTGTCCTTGCTCCCTCAGAAAACCAAATGGCCTGGGGAAACGTGTAAACATAAAACAGCACCAGCAGATAAAGTAATAGACATAGAAACAGCACATAAGAGAAGGGCATTGCCTGTGCCTGCCACTCCTTAAGCTCCTCCTCTTCCCACCTACCAAGCTTTCGATGCTTGACTTGAAGTCATCTCTACCACTTCCCCTTTCAAAGCAACCCTAACATTCTGTTTTCTTCCGTGCACAAGAGTCTGTGGGGGGAATCCCTCAGTTCCTCTTGTTTGATGATAACTGTTACATACCTAACTAGCTATTTCCTGCACACCTTTTTAAGTAACCAAGGCCTTTGCAGTTTCCTCTTTCTGGAATGGATTCCTTTGTGTCTTTTCCTGAAGAATTCAGGTTCAGCTGATAAACATGCCATTAGCTTTGTTGTGTGATCCCAGGCTGCCTTTTACTGGGACCCCTGAAGCATGAGTTCAGCGCCCGCTCTGTGCTCTCACGACTCCCTCTGTACTCTCTATTATAGCTTTCACTTTTATTTTGTCATTATATTGTAATTAGTGTTTGCAGATTGGTCTCTCCCCTCTAGACCATGACTGCTTGAGACCTCAGATAATTATGTTGTATTCTTTGTGCCTCCACAGCCTTCAGGATCTGCCGCTCAATGGGTGCTGGAAAGTGTAAAAATGAGTTTGTTGATTACACGTGTCCCACACCCATGATCCCTTTGTATAAATGTGGAGAGGTGGAACTAGTGATTGTAGTTATTCTGCTAATGAAAAAGGAGAAATTAATGCACCATTCTTGGGTGAAATGCTTGCTTTTTTTTTTCCAGACAATTGTTCAGTCTTCACTTTTCTAAAACTGAGAAGAACACCTAACCATGACAATTTTCCACCGTCTAGCCCAAGTCAGCTGAAGAGGTTTGCTCTTACCAATCAATCCACTTTGAGTCTGGACTCAGACATCTTAGAATTAACAACAAGAGTTGGATTACGGAATATAGCCGAGTTTGCTCTATGTGGCTGTGATGAAACACTGACCAAAAGGAACTCGGGGAGGAAACTTAGTCTTACAAGTTACAGTCTATTACTGAGGGAAGCCAGGGCAGGAGCTCAAGGCTAGAACTGAAGGCAGCTCATGATGGAATACTGATTATAAACTTGTATCCCCTGGCTTGCCTATCTGCCCCTGGCTTGCCCAGCTAGCTTTTTATAAAGCCCAGGTCTACCTGCTCAGGGATGTTACTGCCAGAAGTAGGCTGGGCTCTCCCACATCAATTCTTAACTCAGGAAATGCCCCCACAGACATGCTCATAGGCCAATTTGCTGCAAGCAATCACTCAATTGAGTTCCTCTTCCGGGCTGGAGAGATGGCTCAGCCGTTAAAGGCTAGGCTCACAACCAAATATATAAGAGTTCCTCTTCCTATGTATATCTAGGATTGGTCGGCTTGACAAAAACTATAGGTTTTTTTTATTCTAAGGTCTATTTATTTATTTAATAATTTTATTTATTTAATAATTTAGGTCTCTTTGGATCACTTACCAATTGTGCAACGAGCTTCCTTAATCTGACCTTTCAATTACCAGTGATCTGTTGGCATTGAGTTTCTTAGGTTTCTTGGTACAAGGAGGTAACATTGCCCAGGAGAAAGAATGAAATCAAGACAAAACAAAAGCAAATACCCAGTTCTTCTGCTGCCTTTCTGTTGCACGAACCCCACAATAAAGGCTTTTTGCTTCTGTTTCATTATGTGACAGTCCTAGACTGTAAACACTGTCTGGAGCAGAGAAAACAGTGTCTAGAAACAAATAAGGAAACCTGGAGAGGAAGCTGGGAATGCGCACGCAGCTTACGCTTTAGTAGTCTGTGGTCATGACAGCTTTTGCTCCACTGAAGGTGCCGTGTGTGGTGTTCTTTTCTCTGTAAGGATCGATAAATTTGCCTTCAAAAAAAAAAAAAAAGATTGCAGCGAATGTTTAATCGTTCGGGGTGTGAGGAACCACATTCTGTTCAAGTGTGCTTCTAGCCCTTACGTCCATGCTTATTGGTGACAGTACTCCAAACACTTGTCTCAATTTTCAGATCAAAGCTGATGAAAAACAGACCTCGAAAGGCTTGAATTGCCTTCTGCATTTCTGCTCATCAGAAGAAAATACCTGTGACCACTTGAAAGAGCTGCGTTCTCTCTTTTTCCCAGATAGCAAATTCTGCTTCGCCTTTCTGCTTTGCTTATTTCTTACTCTGTCAATGTCATCTGCTTCTTGAAATGTATCTTTTAATTAATTATTCTTGCCTAAAATGGTCTGCTGTGGCTTGCTGTCAAGACAAGAATTCATATCAGTGAGTAGGATCTGCCACTAAAGGGAATATCTTAGCCTATTTCAACACAAAATTAACCTCATTTACCCAATAATAACCTCAATTGATTTTTCAGATAAATCTTTTTTGTTGTTTGTGTTCTTTGAAGTTTCATGCTATGTGTTTTTTTCTACAAAGAGTGGAAATTCAGATGCATGAAAACACTGAATTATATACGAGCTAGACGCTTGATTGAGAAAGCATTTGGAGAGAATGTCAATGTTAGCAGCCAAATCCAGCAGCGTAAACAATTCCATTCATGCTTGCTGTATGGGAGATCTTCGAAGAAACAGATCCCCAAATGCTTGTTAAACATGGAAAGTTTTACACAGATTATAATATTATCCACAACTATTAAAATAATGTAAGAGGCTATAAATGTATAGAAAAGACCTAGATAATGAAAACTAGTAAACATAGTATACAGGTACAAGCTGAATGACAAATGTCATGACTCTCTTGGTAGCCCTCCAAAAACAATGGTAGATTTTCAAAGTTAAAGGATTTACTGAACTGAATAAAACCAACCCTTCCTATGCTTTATAGAACTACAACTTTGTCCTTTTGGAAATAAATTGAGGTATGAGGATTTACATATATTTCTACACTCTTTTCAGTATAATCCTTCAGGAATAAGTGTGTTTTTCCCCTAAGAAATGGAAATGAAGGTCACTCTTCTTTTATTTCAGGTACTAGGAACACAGTGACTGAGTGACTTTTTAGTTATCAGGATAGACTGCTTGGTGTTGAAAAGTTACCGGACTAGAAAGAAAGTATTCTAGGTCTTCAGTGTACTAGCTTTGTGACCTTGGGTTGGGTGATTAATGGGTTTGACTGAGTTTCCTTAATCACTTGGATATTATGTAAGACGTTAGAGATTCTTTTAGCTAAGGTTGCTATGGTTGTGAAGCAATATCATGACCATGGCAACTCTAATAAAGGGATACATTTCATTGGGGCCAGCCTACAGTTTAGAAGTTTACTCCATTATCATTTCGACAGGAAGCACGGTAGCATGCAGGCTTAGACATGGTGCTGGAGAGTTTCTACATCTCTATCCATGGGCATCAGGAAAAGAATGCCAGCAGGCTTGAACATCTAATACCTCAAAGCCCAACCCTATGGTGACACACCTCCTTCGACAAAGCCATACCAACAAGGCCACACCTCTAGTAATACCACTCCCTATGAGCCTAAGGCCATTCATTTTCCTTCAAACCATCACAGAGGTCTGATGACTGTAGAAGTGTTTGTTTTAGTCAATTGTTCTGTTCTTGGTGCATTGAGAGTGTAATGAACAGTAATGACAATAAAGAGCTTGAGATAAAACAGGGAGAAATGAAGTAGAGTTGGGGGTGAGGCTGGACAAGAGACTTAGGACCACAGGACCTTTGGGCTTATTGACTGTATTCTTCCTTTCTGCCATATTGCTTGGTATGGGATTGATGTACAAGAAAGTGAAGCTTACCTACTGTGGATTTTTAGAGACGGTCTTGCATTATCATTCTGGTGATGGTCCTTGATGGTGTCATAACATGGCAGATGGCATTACTGAGGGACCACATTTTAGGGGAAGACATCACCTGGTAAGACAGGAAGTGAGAATAATTAGCACATCCTTTTTATTACAGCCATTTTCTGCTTTCAGGGGAACTAAATACTGTAAATTACCCTCATCCTTTTCTGTGGTGGTGTGAATAGGCTTGGCCCATGGGAAGTGGCACTCTCTTTTTTTTTTTTTTTAATTTAGAGAATACTTTATTAGTTTTTGTAATCAAACCCACGTATATAAGACCTTACATATTTAATACAGTGTGTTACCCCTGTACAAATGGAAAAAACTTAAGTTCAACATTTCTAGACCAATATGGCTGTTAATTTCTGTACAGTGCCAACTCAACACAGTAAACGGGGATACTTTTTTCCAAAGTTGACAGCACAGCTAAAGTTTCAAAAAATTCAAATTATATATCTGTATATATATATTTATATTTATATAAAAAGACCAATAATAGCAGTGTGTTATGCATCAACAGCAGCAACAGCTTTTCCAGGTTCTGCAGTCATCTGAACAAAACTGTAGAGACATCCAGCACACTCCATTAAAAAAAAAAAAAAGTAAAAAAACAAAACCCGAGAAAACAGCACAGTTCTGTTACTCTTGTGGTACCTGGCACCATTTTTTTTTTAAATTAGCTTCTCAATCATCATCTGGAAAGAAAACATTCTGAGCAACATCATTAAAAACAGCTCTGATAAAGCACGGTCACTACTACGTATCATAAAGCAGGTACAAGCTATTTTACATCCACAGAGGTATGATACAGTACTGTCCTACATCTATAATACTAGAGGATACAATTTAAAAGGCATTATTTGAGACTTGATTCTACTTTTCCAGCAGAGGGCCCAAAGGATGGTGTGACACAGCTTTGTAAAGAAACATACTCTAGACAGGATTTCCTTTCACTAGTGGCACAGTTCTAAGGATTCATTCTCTCCATGAATGTCAGCTAAAACCATTATTAAAAAAATGAAATATCCCTAGAACAAAACCGTATAACCACCGGATTCACATGAAGATGACCTAGTGGAGACAAGCTGGACCTCACCTTACCAACAAGCTATCAAATCTGTTATGTTTAAACAGTGAGACCTCCAAGGAAGGAGATGCCAAGTAGTGCTTCAAAGCTTCGGACCACAATCAAACACAGCATCCTTTTCAACAGAAGCAGAAGCTCATCTGAATATGCTCATGGATGCTAACATCAACATTTAATCATCTCCTCACTCATCCAGGAAGAGGGGGAGATCAGTTACTACTGTACTTTATTGTGTTCAACCAAATCACCATGTTACAAAAATAGCAAGTGGCCATAATAAAAAATAAGGCTCCTCTATCCAGCACCAGATAGCATCATTTTACTTTCAAGCCTAGAAATTGCACACTTGTATATAAACCAATCGAAGATGAGGATTGAGAGTTCATCTTGGTGGATTTTTCCTTTGATGAATATGAAGTGTCCTTCCTTATCCTTTTTGATGACTTTTAATTGAAAATTGATTTTATTTGATATTAGAATGGCTACTCCAGCTTGCTTCTTCTGACCATTTGCTTGGAAAGTTGTTTTCCAGCCTTTCACTCTGAGGTAGTGTCTGTCTTTGTCTCTGAGGTGTGTTTCCTGTAGGCAGCAGAATGCAGGGTCCTCATTGCGTATCCAGTTTGTTAATCTATGTCTTTTTATTGGGGAGTTGAGGCCATTGATATTGAGAGATATTAAGGAATAGTGATTATTGCTTCCCGTTATATTCATATTTGGATGTAAGGTTACGTTTGTGTGCTTTCATTCTCTTTGTTTTGTTGCCAAGACGATTAGTTTCTTGCTTCTTCTAGGGTATAGCTTGCCTCCTTATGTTGGGCTTTACCCTTTATTATCCTTTGTAGTGCTGGATTTGTAGAAAGATATTGTGTAAATTTGGTTTTGTCATGGAATATCTTGGTTTTTCCATCTATGTTAATTGAGAGTTTTGCAGGATACAGTAACCTGGGCTGGCATTTGTGTTCTCCCAGGGTCTGTATGACATCTGTCCAGGATCTTCTGGCCTTCATAGTTTCTGGCGAAAAGTCTGGTGTGATTCTGATAGGTCTGCCTTTATATGTTACTTGACCTTTTTCCCTTACTGCTTTTAATATTCTTTCTTTATTTTGTGCGTTTGGTGTTTTGACAATTATGTGACAGGAGGTGTTTCTTTTCTGGTCCAATCTATTTGGAGTTCTGTAGGCTTCTTGTATGCCTATGGGTATCTCTTTTTTTAGGTTAGGGAAGTTTTCTTCTATGATTTTGTTGAAGATATTTACTGGTCCTTTGAGCTGGGAGTCTTCACTCTCTTCTATACCTATTATCCTTAGGTTTGATCTTCTCATTGAGTCCTGGATTTCCTGTATGTTTTGGACCAGTAGCTTTTTCTGCTTTACATTATCTTTGACAGTTGAGTCAATGATTTCTATGGAATCTTCTGCTCCCGAGATTCTCTCTTCCATCTCTTGTATTCTGTTGGTGAAGCTTGTATCTACAGCTCCTTGTCTTTTCTTTTGATTTTCTATGTCCAGGGTTGTTTCCATGTGTTCTTTCTTGATTGCTTCTATTTCCATTTTTAATTCCTTCAACTGTTTGATTGTGTTTTCCTGGAATTCTTTCAGGGATTTTTGCGATTCCTCTCTGTAGGCTTCTACTTGTTCTCTAAGGGAGTTCTTTATGTCTTTCTTGAAGTCCTCCAGCATCATGATCAAATATGATTTTGAAACTAGATCTTGCTTTTCTGGTGTGTTCGGACATTCCGTGTTTGCTTTGGTGGGAGAATTGGGCTCCGATGATGCCATGTAGTCTTGGTTTCTGTTGCTTGGGTTCCTGTGCTTGCCTCTCGCCATCAGATTATCTCTAGTGTTACTTTGTTCTGCTATTTCTGACCGTGGCTAGACTGTCCTATAAGCCTGTGTGTCAGGAGTGCTGTAGACCTGTTTTCCTGTTTTCTTTCAGCCAGTTATGGGGACAGAGTGTTCTGCTTTCGGGCGTGTAGTTTTTCCTCTCTACAGGTCTTCAGCTGTTCCTGTGGGCCTGTGTCTTGAGTTCACCAGGCAGGTTTCTTGCAGGGGAAAAGTTGGTCCTACCTGTGGTTCCAAGGCTCAAGTTTGCTCGTGGGGTACTGCCTAAGTCCTCTCCTCGGCGGCAGCAACCGGGAAGATCTGCGCCGTTCTTACCAGGAGCCTCTGTGCACCAGGGTTCCAGATGATGTTTGGTGTTTTCCTCTGGCGTCTGGATGTGCACAGAGTGCAGTCTCTTCTGGTTTCCCAGGCGTGTCTGCCCCCTGAAGGTTTAGCTCTCCCTCCCACGGGATTTGGGTGCAGAGAACTGTTTATCCTGTCTGTTTCCTTCAGGTTCCGGCGGTGTCTCAGGCGCAGGGATCCTGCCGCTCCTGGGCCCTCCCCTACGGGAACCCAGAGGCCTTATACAGTTGCCTCTTGGGCCAGGGATGTGGACAGGGGTGGGCAGTGTTGGTGGTCTCCTCCGCTCTGCAGCCTCAGGAGTGCCCACCTGATCAGGCGGTGAGGTCTCTCTCCCACGGGGTTTGGGAGCAGAGAGCTGCTGCGGTCCGGGATCCGCCGGTGTGGGACTTCCGGTAAACACAGGAAGTGCCCGGTCCTAGAGGAATTTTGCCTCTGTGTGTCCTGAGTTCTCCAGGCAGGTTTCTTGCAGGGGAAAAGTTGGTCCTACCTGCGGTTCCAAGGCTCAAGTTTGCTCGTGGGGTACTGCCTAAGTGCTCTCCGCGGCGGCAGCAACCGGGAAGATCTGCGCCGCTCTTTCCGGGAGCCTCCGTGCACCAGGGTTCCAGATGGCGTTTGGTGTTTTCCTCTGGCGTCTGGATGTGCACAGAGTGCAGTCTCTTCTGGTTTCCCAGGCGTGTCTGCCTCTCTGAGGGTTTAGCTCTCCCTCCCACGGGATTTGGGTGCAGAGAACTGTTTATCCAGTCTGTTTCCTTCAGGTTCCGGTGGTGTCTCAGGCGCAGGGGTCCTGCCGCCCCTGGGCCCTCCCCTACGGGAACCCAGAGGCCTTATACAGTTGCCTCTTGGGCCAGGGATGTGGGCAGGGGTGGGCAGTGTTGGTGGTCTCCTCCGCTCTGCAGCCTCAGGAGTGCCCACCTGATCAGGCGGTGAGTTCTTTCTCCCACGGGGTTTGGGAGGGGAAGTGGCACTCTTAGGAGGTGTGGCTTTATTGGAAGGAATGTGTCACTGTGTAGATGGGCCTTGGAGGACTCCTGCGCTCAAACTTTGCCTGTTGTGGAAGAGAGACCCTTTCCTTGGCTGCCTGCTGAAAACAGTCTCCTCCTGGCTATCTTTGAAACAAGATGTAGAACCTTAGGTCCTCTAGCACCGTGTCTGCACGCACGCTGCCATGCTTCCCATCATGATGATAATGGATTGAACCTCTGAAACTATAAGCCAGCCCCAGTGAAATGTTTTTCTTTATAAGAGTTGCCATGACCATGGTGTCTCTTCACAGCAACACAACCAGAACTAAGACATCTTCTGAGAGTGGAATCCCAATTACAAGATAATCTTCTGCTAGGCCAGACCTCAATATCGTCACATAAGGAACCTACATTTCTAGGACATGACATTTTGGGAGACATACTGGAAACAATACTCAAACCATAGCAGTTGACCATGCAGGTTGAAGACAAGGCTAGAGTCATGGCAGGAACAAAACTTATTTCACATATATATATATATATATATATATATATATATATATATATATATATGTTTTAGGTTTTATAATGTGTGATTCTCAGTTTCTGTTATGTAACATAATTATTCGGGGAGCTTATTAAATCTCACATATCTGCCTTTGAGCAAGGGCATCAGAATCCCAAATGGTGGGGCTTGGACACTACACCTTTGAGAATTCCCTTAGGTGCTTCTAATGAACAGGACATTAAAGAGCTACTGAGGATGAGGAAAGCCGTGCAGCGAAGTGCTAATAGATTATGTGTGTCTTAGAAAGACCGTTTTGCTAGGAGTATAGAGGTGGACTAGAATTGTGTGAGCCTGGAGACGGGGTTGAGGGTGGGATAGACTAGAAGAGGGAAACTCCCCCTCCTGCCTATATGTCTGTAAAGAACTCTGATATCTGTACCTTAGAAGAAAAAACAGGAATACTTAAAGGAGTGATTTATACAGTTGCTTTAAGAAACAAAACAAAAATGTCCCAAATATTTATTTAGATGATGGTATCTTCCCACAAGAGAATTTTACCTAAGTGAAAAATAAATTATCTACATGAACCCAAGATGGATTTTACATATTGATAGCTTTAAAACTTATTTATTTTGTCTGTGTATGTGTTGTTGTTGTTGCTGTTGCTGTTATTTGAGAC
The DNA here is from genome assembly GCF_021556685.1 of Rattus norvegicus. NCBI lineage: Eukaryota > Metazoa > Chordata > Mammalia > Rodentia > Muridae > Rattus > Rattus norvegicus. Next base: position 68,916,637 of record NC_141548.1, read on the forward strand.
AAGGTCTCACTCTCTAGCCCTGGCTGGTCTGTAACTCACTATATAGGCCAGACTGACCTGGAATTTACAGAAACCTGTAATTCTATGCTCCTGAGTGCTGTGATTAAAGGTGTTTCCCACCATGTCCAGCTCACAAATTGAGTTTTAAGAGTAAAAAACCGGGGTTGGGGATTTAACTCAGTGGTAGAGCGCTTGCCTAGCAACCGCAAGGCCCTGGGTTCGGTCCCCAGTTCCGGGAAAAAAAAAAAAGAGTGAAAACCCCAAGTAATATAAGAGCTTTAAAGTGAGAAAAAAATAAACAAACTATAATCAACATAGTTTTTGAACAAGCAAAAGAATAGAAATGCACAATTCAGGATAGCATTTCCCAGTTGTTTAAGTTTGGAAGATGAGCTCAGGAAGAAGGTTGACAGCTTCAATGGTGTTGGTAGTGTTTTCCTTATTGTAGTTGAAGAGTGATGGGGTTTATGTTTTGATTATGCCCTATAACATGTATTTTACAACTAGGTCGAAAAGATAGTGTGCCATGCTTACTTTTCTTTTCTTTTTAAATTACATTATTTTATTTATTTACATTCCGAAAGGTCCCCACTCCCTGAGTTCTTCACCCCATTCCCTCTCCTCTTCCCCCTCTAGTCATGCTCCTTCACCCTCCTACCCATCCCTACCTTGCCCTCACCAGCATCTCTCTTCCCTGGGGCATCAAGTTTCTACAGTATTAAGCTCATCTTCTCCCACTGAGGTCAAACAAGGCAGTCCTCTGCTACACATGTGCGCACAGCAACAGACCAAGTTCTGCAAGATTTGAGGGATCTGGGTTAGTTCTTCCTATGGGGTTGCCATCCCCTTCAGCTCCTTCAGTCCTTCCTCTAACTCCTCCATAGAGGTCCCTAACTTCAATCCAATGTTTAGCTGAAAATATCTGCATTTGTCTCAGTCAGTTGCTGGTAGAGCCTCTCAGAGGACAACCATGCCATGCTTCTGTCTGCATGTCAGGACTTGGTGTGTGCTCATGGGATCAATCCCAAGTTGGGCTGGTCACTGGGTGACCTTTCCTTCATTCTCTGCTCCATTTTTGTCCCTGCATTTCCTTTAGACAGGAACAAAGTGTGCCACATTTTTCTAGAGGTTATAATCATTAGGATATAATCACAAATATAATGTTATAATCATTAGGATTCAAAGAACTGACACTGTGAGACATCAAAGTTTAGGTCATAAGTACCCTTTCATAGATATACCCTGGGGGTAGCAAGCTGCCTCATAAGAAATCCAACTGCCTTATCCTTGTGGTAAGATCAGGTTAGCCACGTGGAGAAGTGATGTGGAGACATGATGATGTTTGCCAGATAGTTCCTGTGGAAGTACCAGGAGTAAGAGGAGTAAGAGGAATGAGGTCACCACGGGTGACTCTGCAGGTGAGTACAGCAAAGCCACTCTCTAACGATAACTGCATGAGAACCTCTGAGAGAGACCTGCCCATTGACCCTCAGAACCATGAGAAAGAATGAATCCCACGAAGTGGAAGGTGGTTTGCCATGTGAGAGGTAACCATAACATTGTATGTCTATATACTATCTTGCATGCACTTGTTTTATAAAAATGAGATTGTGAATGTACATTGCAATCAGACAATCTGCCTTCAAGCCATGATTCTACCACCCCTAGGCTCTGTAGCTTTGGAGAAATTTCTCAACTTTTCTAAAAATGCATTTTCTCATCTGAAAAATGAGAGAGCGCTTCTGGTTCACAGGGGAGTTGAAAGGCTTAAGAAACACAGATTCTATATGCTCTTCATTCAGGCAGACTATAAGGATATTATAAAGAAAGAGGACAATTTGGATCCTACCTCCCTTCCTTTGGATATAGGGAAAGAGAAAAGGGGTTTTCTAAGTGAAAAGCCTGGCCTATAGCTCCAGAGCTTCTGAGAGTATGCATGGCGAACAAGTGAGTAAAGTCTGCTCATGCTCTGTGGGTTTATAAAGATGCATTGAAGTCCTGGGTTGGTTTCAGATATAAAATGTGTGGATTCGGGTTTCTCAGAAGCATAGTTCCCTAGTTTTAGCATTATGCTTCTGCTAGGTTTCCATGTCCTGTGGAGCTCTCCATTTTGGGCCCTCTTATCAGATGAGAGCAGAAAGATGCAGGGGTCATGTAGTCAATCCACTTGATGGTGGACTAGTCTCTCAGAGGAGGAAGGAGAAGCATGGGACTAAATGTGATTTTTCTTTTCTGTAGGGTAAATTGAAATCCGGAAAGAGAAGATAGAAAGGTGATTTTCAAGAAGCAATCTTGTATGAAAGATGATTATACTCCAGCAAGGGTGAAATCTGACCCCAGGGTGTCCCACAGATATGCTCACAGCACAACTCTCGACTGTGTGCCTTTCACATAATGAAAGGCAGTTTTTGCCCTTTCTAGTTCAGCTGGCTCCTCAAGCAACTCGGTGGAGGGGATTAACAGGACTTCCGCCAGGGAGCTGAGCATTGTTGTTCTGAAGAGCTTGCTGCTCCATGAAGCCTGGGAAGCCCAGACATTGTCATTGACTTGGGCTGCAGGAGCTATAATGGGAACCTGGCCCAGCAAGGCTGCTGCCTGTGCAGGGGGCGGGCTCTCTACTGCAGAACCTGAGCTCACCAGGATCAGAGGACAACTTGCATCGGTTCTCCAAACTAACCTGAACAGAACAAAAGGATCAGAATCCAGCAGGAGGGTTTTGATTTTGAGAGCTGCAGAAGTCTCTTTAAGCTCTCCTTCCACGGGCAGTTCGTCCTCCTATTCTCCGGGAAGAGAACAGAGCCTCTTTCTTATCGTCTGAGAAACTTTGTGTACTTCTGAAAAAGAAATTTGACTTGCGAGATATTTCTTGAACATTCATAAATTTCTTTGCTTTTCTGAAGCAAAATTCGACTACAGTTTAATGGTTAGAGTCACCATAGAGCTGCGGAAGCAATTCACGTAATTGACAAAGAAGGGGAAGAAAATATAAGCCATTTCTTCCCCGGTAAGTTTCACTGCTTTTAGTAATCAGTTCTGGTTCATCACAATAATCCTAACGTCAGAAGGTAAAGTAAAACCAGGGGCCTGAACTTCTGAGTAGAGATTTGGTGCTGTATCCATCAGCTTTCCCTTACTGTGATAAAATAGTTGAGTCATGAGAAAGAAAAGAACTTAACGTAGCTCACAGTTTGGAGTCTGGGAGTCTAAGCAGTCTGGGGCAGGTTTTTGCAAGGCTCTTTTTGATTGCACCACATTACGGCAACAATACACATGCCTTTGTCTCTATGTAGTCTCTTCCTATCTCTTTAGAAAAACCACAAGAGTTCCGTCCTGAATTTAGGCTGCACCCTAACGATATAATCTAATCTGATCACTTGTTGAGGGTCCTACCTCCAAACACTAACACTGAAGTCAAATTAAGTTCGCACCATCTTAATGCCATCAATAGACGTAATACTTGGAGGTGTCAGAGTATTTTATTCAGCGGCACCCAGGTAGAGGCCAGTAGGAACACGTCAGCATGTGGGTGGCAGGAAGCTGTGCACAGCTGTGCGCAGACTGCCCTAAGTACACGTGCAGTTTAATACACTATAGGCTGCACACATGTAGGCGTGCAGGCAAACACGGTGTCAGGCTGGCAAAGTCGAAGGTAATGGCAGAGGCACTAGTTCCTGACCCAAAGATCATATTTATACAGAATCACACAAAGTGGCAAATTTTACCAGTAATATTTATGTAATGAATTATATCCCTTGCTTGTTTTGGGGTTCCTTAGACATCCAGTGTCAGCCGTTTCGTGATAAGTTACAATCCCTGAGATGCCCAGTTCTAGCCAGTTTGGCCATGTTGGGTGTCTGTAATAGCTCCATGTTGTTGAAACAGGAACTGGCCTGTACTGCTTTCTGTTCTCTTGAGTATCCTTTACCTAGCAAAGTCTAGCATTGTTCCAGAATATATAATAGAGAGACTCTATTACTTTATTTTCATTAGGGAGAAATACACATAAATTCACATTTCTAACTCACTAGATCCCTTAATACATTACACTGTGGCAAGACCCTCTGAAACAATTTCACATACAAAAAAAATTGCAGACATAGTGGGCATAGAGATTTCTGCTGAAATATCTGAAATCGGTTTGCTGATCTCCTATGTTCAGGGATGTATTTCTACAAAACATATTTTAGCTTCTCTCTAGTCCTTAGAGCTCATCCAAGGTTTACCAGTTGCCTTCATGATAGACTTTGTAGAAAATATGGACCCGTTTTAAAAAAAAACAAGTGTTATTTTGTGGTTTCTCCCACTTTAAGACATTTCCTTTGTTTCCCTTTGACTTTTGTGACCTCAGTACCTTTAGATATTAAGAGAATTTCTTCATGATTAGATCAGTGTGATGCAATTTTGGCAGAAATACGACTTTAAAATTCTGGGATATCATTGTATTCTTCCTAAACTCACATTAAAATGTGACTTTAATTAGTCTGATTAAATGATAGTGTTAATTAGGTCACCTGATTAAAGCGTTATCTGCTCATCTCTGTAGTTATAGTCTCTTTTTAATTAAAAGTCTTTTTGCAGGTGTGGTATTTTAAGCAACACAAGTATCCCATTTCATGAAAGCACAACTTTCAGTTTGTTTATTTTGTGCACCCACAGATTCCTGTTTTGTTCAATGGCTTATAGGCTACTGTATTCACTTTGATTCTGAAACTGCCCCAGATTTGAAGTTGGTTTCTGTCTTTTGACATGGCCGGACATCCCTTTTAACAGCTCCTCAGTTCTCAGCATAGGATGAGACAGAAACACCTAGGCCTCTCTATGGATCCTCATTCTTTAAGTCAAGAACGGCATGTGAAGCCGCCTTTGGCCTTAGGCACACTCGATACAACTATATCACTGCTTCCCAGCCTTCTCAGCACCTTCAACATATTTTAAGAAAAGCATCTATTTGTCAGGATGAAAGCAAGTAGGCTCACTGAGTTTGAAGTTTTTCTTCGGACTCTTCATGATAGGTTTTGTTATGCAAAATAATTGATCAAGTTATAGCCAATTTCCCAACTTCTTTTAGCTTATATATTAGACATTTTACTCTTCAGAGAACGTTTTTCTATACTTTTTACTATTTTTATAATTTTTTTTAAATTTTGAAATACATTTATTTGCATGCCCATGAGAAGTTTTTGCATCATTTGGAGAGCAAGCTCAGTGCCACAGGCAGACAAACTATTTGAAGTAGTCTCAAGCCCTGATGGTTTAGATGTATAAGTATTTTGTGACCAGTTCTAAGGCATCCTTATTCCACTGTGGCTGATGATTTTGGTAGGAGACTTTAGAAAACCTTTGTTACCCAGTATTCAGTATACAAAGCAATTGATTCCGAGCTTTTGGGATCTGAGTAAGGATCTTTTTCAAGCTCTGCAGGTATTCTGGTGAACGGGCAAAGGCCAAGAACACTTACCTCATCATACATTCTCACAGCTGTATACGATTGAACTGCTAGAAACAGCTTCCTCCATCTGGCCTAAGAAATTACTTTTTGTTTTTGATGCAATTTTTTTAAAGTTACTTAAAATCATAACATCTTGAATCTCTTTATTTTGAAAATTTTAATGTGTGTGTGTATATATGTGAGGGTAGGCTTATGTTAGCATGTGCATGCAGAAGACATAAGGTAGGAATCAGTCCTCTCCTTTCAATGTGTGGGACTCAGAGACCTAACTCAGGTAATATGTCTTTTTTTTTTCATTTTATTTCCTCCTCCATCTTTATTAAATTGGGTATTTCTTATTTACATTTCAAATGTTATTCCCTTTCCCAGTTTCCAGGTCAACATCCCCCTAATCCCTCCTCCTCCCCTTCTTTATGGGTGTTCCCCTCCCCATCCTCCCCCCATTGCCTCCCTCCCCCCAACAGTCTAGTTCACTGGGGGTTCAGTCTTGGCAGGACCCAGGGCTTCCCCTTCCACTGGTGCTCTTACTAGGATATTCATTGCTACCTATGAGGTCAGAGTCCAGGATCAGTCCATGTATAGTCTTTGGGTAGTGGAGGTAATATGTCTTAGTAGCAGAAACTTTCACCTTCTGAATCATCTTGCTAGTCCAAGTTTTCAGTAATTTACTACTAGTGATTTTTATCAAACTTTAAGTGAAGGCACAAATGTGAACACTATGATGTATAGAAACTATAAATATGGGTCATGATTATTATATAGACACCAGCAACCTGGACAAAGCTTACTTTTATGTTATTGTGCCCTAATCCATGATAGAAGGAACTTAAGTAACGAGAAGTGTATTGGGGCTCACAATTGAGGGCACAGACAAGTGTGCTGGTGTGATAGTTTGAATGAGGGATGTTTCCAGTTGTCTCTCAGACATTTGAATACTTGGTCCCTAGGTGATGGTGTTGTTTTGTTTTGGCAGTTTAGGAAGTGTGGGCCTTTGTTGAAGAAAGTATGGAGGTGAGCTTTGAGAACTTGAGCTATTTCAAGTGTGCTTCCCTGCTTCCTGCTTGGCATTTGAGATGTAAGTGTTCAGCTTTCAGCTCTAGGCGCCAAGCCCCTCTTCTGCCATCATGAATGCTGGCCTTCCTGGAACACAAGGTCAGACCAACTTGTCTATGAATTGCTTCGATCACGATGCTTTAGCCCAGCAATAGAACAGTAGCTAATACAGCCAGTGAGGCTCATCGGTGGGACTTGATCTTGTTTGTAGTGATGGAAGATTGAGACTGCTTACTCACCATCTTGTAAAGTTAGGAAGCAGAGAGCTAGACCAGAAGCAGGATGACCTATAACCTCAGGCCCATCCCTACAGCCTTACATGGAGTAGTGAGGACCTATGTCCAAAAGTTCCACAACTTCCTTAAACAGTACCATCAGCTGGGGACCAAGAGTTCAAACATGAGCATATGAGGGCAATTATAGTCACACTGGAAGGATCTTTGTCACCCAAAACAATCTAAAGAGGAATGTCATGATAGAGCTGAAGTTTAGAGCAACGATTAAACCAGTGTCTTATTATCTGAACAAACATAGACAAGCTAAGTTCCTAGTGTCTCAATTATATGAATTAGAAAAATTTTATTCAGAAAAATGAAGCTGATGGTAATACCTATTTTGTGAAATTCTTATTCTTAGAAGCAGACACATAACACTTCCAACCACTTCCTCCATAGGAGCCAAGTTGTATATTGGCTTAAATTAGCTTCTTGAGTGGCTGGTCTATAAGATCAGGAATATTATTTAACATTAATTTTAGAATAAAATTCTGTGCTGAGGCAACTATTTTTGTAATGAGTATGCATTTCTTTGAGTTCCAAGAAAAGTCCAGCTAAAGAAAACTATAATGAAACGACTTCAACTTTCAATACGTTGCAGAGTAATTATTGGAGTTGCATTGAGGTGACAAATGGGTCCAAGGGGATAAATTTTCTATGATTATTTCACTACATTTTCAATGCTGTTTTGCATCTGCACCATCATTTGTGAATATCATCCACCATGGGGAAAAGTGATGTTGGAGTAAGAGGTGGTCATGGATAGTACTACTTAGCATGGAAATTTATTGTGATGATGTTTAAGTTAATATGTATGTACATATTTCTCATCTTACCTGATGCATAAGAGGCAATCGACCTTGTGACAGTTTGAAATAATACATGAAGCATCTCTGAAATAGGCTCAGAATTATGTAGCCTGAGGCATGCACAGTGTCCTGTCGTGTCAAGTAAAATGGATATGAAGTGCATCCTTAATAAGGAGAAACAAAAACTAATAGCCCTTGCAAAGAAGGAATTCTCTCTCTCTCTCTCTCTCTCTCTCTCTCTCTCTCTCTCTCTGTGTGTGTGTGTGTGTGTATGTGTGTGTGTGTGAGAGAGAGAGACAGAGAGACAGAGAGACAGAGAGACAGAGAGAAGTTCTTTTTTTTTAAATTAACTTGAGTATTTCTTATATACATTTCGAGTGTTATTCCCTTTCCAGGTTTCCGGGCAAACACCCCCCTCCACCTCCCCTTCCTTATGGGTGTTCCCCTCCCCATCCCCCCCCCCCCTTGTCGCCCTCCCCCCAACAATCTAGTTCACTGGGGGTTCAGTCTTAGCAGGACCCAGGGCTTCCCCTTCCACTGGTGCTCTTACTAGGATATTCATTGCTACCTATGAGGTCAGAGTCCAGGGTCAGTCCATGTATAGTCTTTAGGTAGTGGCTTAGTCCCTGGAAGCTCTGGTTTCTTGGCATTGTTGTACATATGGGGTCTCGAGCCCCTTCAAGCTCTTCCAGTTCTTTCTCTGATTCCTTCAACGGGGGTCCTATTCTCAATTCACTGGTTTGCTGCTGGCATACGCCTCTGTGTTTGCTGTATTCTGGCTGTGTCTCTCAGGAGCGATCTACATCTGGCTCCTGTCTGCATGCACTTCTTTGCTTCATCCATCTTGTCTAATTGGATGGCTGTATATGTATGGACCACAAGTGGGGCAGGCTCTGAATGGGTGTTCCTTCAGTCTCTGTTTTAATCTTTGCCTCTCTCTTCCCTGCCAAGGGTATTCTTGTTCCCCTTTTAAAGAAGGAGTGAAGCATTCACATTTTGGTCATCCGTCTTGAGTTTCATGTGTTCTAGGCATCTAGGGTAATTCAAGCATTTGGGCTAATAGCCACTTATCAATGAGTACATACCATGTGTGTTTTTCTGTGATTGGGTTACCTCACTCAGGATGATATTTTCCAGTTCCGACCATTTGCCTACGAATTTCATAAAGTCATTGTTTTTGATAGCTGAGTAATATTCCATTGTATAGATGTACCACATTTTCTGAATCCATTCCTCTGTTGAAGGGCATCTGGGTTCTTTCCAGCTTCGGCTATTATAAATAAGGCTGCGATGAACATAGTAGAGCATGTGTCTTTTTTACATGTTGGGGCATCTTGTGGGTATATGCCCAAGAGAGGTATAGCTGGATCCTCAGGCAGTTCAATGTCCAATTTTCTGAGGAACCTCCAGACTGATTTCCAGAATGGTTGTACCAGTCTGTAATCCCACCAACAATGGAGGAGTGTTCCTCTTTCTCCACATCCTCGCCAGCATCTGCTGTCACCTGAGTTTTTGATCTTAGCCATTCTCACTGGTGTGAGGTGAAATCTCAGGGTTGTTTTGATTTGCATTTCCCTTATGACTAAAGATGTTGAACATTTCTTTAGGTGTTTCTCAGCCATTCGGCATTCCTCAGCTGTGAATTCTTTGTTTAGCTCTGAACCCCATTTTTTAATAGGGTTATTTGTTTCCCTGCGGTCTAACTTCTTGAGTTCTTTGTATATTTTGGATATAAGGCCTCTATCTGTTGTAGGATTGGTAAAGATCTTTTCCCAATCTGTTGGTTGCCGTTTTGTCCTAACCAGAGTGTCCTTTGCCTTATAGAAGCTTTGCAGTTTTATGAGATCCCATTTGTCATTCTTGATCTTAGAGCATAAGCCATTGGTGTTTTGTTCAGGAAATTTTTTCCAGTGCCCAATGTGTTTGAGATGGTGCCCTAGTTTTTCTTCTATTAGTTTGAGTGTATCTGGTTTGATGTGGAGGTCCTTGATCCACTTGGACTTAAGCTTTGTACAGGGTGATAAGCATGGATCGATCTGCATTCTTCTACATGTTGTCCTCCAGTTGAACCAGCACCATTTGCTGAAAATGCTATCTTTTTTCCATTGGATGGTTTTGGCTCCTTTGTCAAAAATCAAGTGCCCATAGGTGTGTGGGTTCATTTCTGGGTCTTCAATTCTGTTCCATTGGTCTGTCTGTCTGTCTCTGTACCAATACCAGGCAGTTTTTATCACTATTGCTCTGTAATACTGCTTGAGTTCAGGGATAGTGATTCCCCCTGACGTCCTTTTATTGTTGAGGATAGTTTTCGCTATCCTGGGTTTTTTTTTTTTTTATTATTATTAACTTGAGTATTTCTTATATACATTTCAAGTGTTATTCCCTTTCCCGGTTTCCGGACAAACATCACCCTCCCCCCTCCCCTTCCTTATGGGTGTTCCCCTCCCAAACCTCCCCCCATTGCCACCCTCCCCGCATAGTCTAGTTCACTGGGGGTTCAGTCTTAGCAGGACCCAGGGCTTCCCCTTCCACTGGTGCTCTTACTAGGATATTCATTGCTACCTATGGGGACAGAGTCCAGGGTCAGTCCATGTATAGTCTTTAGGTAGTGGCTTAGTCCCTGGAAGCTCTGGTTGCTTGACATTGTTGTACTTTTGGGGTCTCGAGCACCTTCAAGCTCTTCCAGTTCTTTCTCTGATTCCTTCAATGGGGGACCTATTCTCAGTTCAGTGGTTTGCTGCTGGCATTCGCCTCTGTATTTGCTGTATTCTGGCTGTGTCTCTCAGGAGCGATCTACATCCGGCTCCTGTCGGTCTGCACTTCTTTGCTTCATCCATCTTGTCTAATTGGGTGGCTGTATATGTATGGGCCACCTGTGGGGCAGGCTCTGAATGGGTGTTCCTTCAGTCTCTGTTTTAATCTTTGCCTCTCCCTTCCCTGTCAAGGGTATTCTTTTTCCTCATTTAAAGAAGGAGTGAAGCATTCACATTTTGATCATCCGTCTTGAGTTTCCTTTGTTCTAGGGATCTAGGGTAATTCAAGCATTTGGGCTAATAGCCACTTATCAATGAGTGCATACCATGTATGTCTTTCTGTGAGTGGGTTAGCTCACTCAGGATGATATTTTCCAGTTCCAACCATTTGCCTACGAATTTCATAAACTCGTTGTTTTTGATAGCTGAGTAATATTCCATTGTGTAGATGTACCACATTTTCTGTATCCATTCCTCTGTTGAAGGGCATCTGGGTTCTTTCCATTTTCTGGCTATTATAAATAAGGCTGCGATGAACATAGTGGAGCACGTGTCCCTTTTATATGTTGAGGCATCTTTTGGGTATATGCCCAAGAGAGGTATGGCTGGATCCTCAGGCAGTTCAATGTCCAATTTTCTGAGGAACCTCCAGACTGATTTCCAGAATGGTTTTACCAGTCTGCAATCCCACCAACAATGGAGGAGTGTTCCTCTTTCTCCACATCCTCGCCAGCATCTGCTGTCACCTGAGTTTTTGATCTTAGCCAATCGCACTGGTGTGAGGTGAAATCTCAGGGTTGTTTTGATTTGCATTTCCCTTATGACTAAAGATGTTGAACATTTCTTTAGGTGTTTCTCAGCCATTCGGCATTCCTCAGCTGTGAATTCTTTGTTTAGCTCTGAACCCCATTTTTTAATAGGGTTATTTGTTTCCCTGCGGTCTAACTTCTTGAGTTCTTTGTATATTTTGGATATAAGGCCTCTATCTGTTGTAGGATTGGTAAAGATCTTTTCCCAATCTGTTGGTTGCCGTTTTGTCCTAACCACAGTGTCCTTTGCCTTACAGAAGCTTTGCAGTTTTATGAGATCCCATTTGTCGATTCTTGATCTTAGAGCATAAGCCATTGGTGTTTTGTTCAGGAAATTTTTTCCAGTGCCTATGTGTTCCAGATGCTGCCCTAGTTTTTCTTCTATTAGTTTGAGTGTGTCTGGTTTGATGTGGAGGTCCTTGATCCACTTGGACTTAAGCTTTGTACAGGGTGATAAGCATGGATCGATCTGCATTCTTCTACATGTTGCCCTCCAGTTGAATCAGCACCATTTGCTGAAAATGCTATCTTTTTTCCATTGGATGGTTTTGGCTCCTTTGTCAAAAATCAAGTGACCATAGGTGTGTGGGTTCATTTCTGGGTCTTCAATTCTATTCCATTGGTCAATCTGTCTGTCTCTGTACCAATACCAGGCAGTTTTTATCACTATTGCTCTGTAATACTGCTTGAGTTCAGGGATAGTGATTCCCCCTGAAGTCCTCTTATTGTTGAGGATAGCTTTAGCTATCCTGGGTTTTTTGTTATTCCAGATGAATTTGCAAATTGTTCTGTCTAACTCTTTGAAGAATTGGATTGGTATTTTGATGGGGATTGCATTGAATCTGTAGATTGCTTTTGGTAAAATGGCCATTTTTACTATATTAATCCTGCCAATCCATGAGCATGGGAGATCTTTCCATCTTCTGAGGTCTTCTTCAATTTCTTTCCTCAGTGTCTTGAAGTTCTTATTGTACAGATCTTTTACTTGCTTGGTTAAAGTAACACCGAGGTACTTTATATTATTTGGGTCTATTATGAAGGGTGTCGTTTCCCTAATTTCTTTCTCGGCTTGTTTCTCTTTTGTATAGAGGAAGGCAACTGATTTATTTGAGTTAATTTTATACCCAGCCACTTTGCTGAAGTTGTTTATCAGCTTTAGTAGTTCTCTGGTGGAACTTTTGGGATCACTTAAATATACTATCATGTCATCTGCAAATAGTGATATTTTGACCTCTTCTTTTCCGATCTGTATCCCTTTGATCTCCTTTTGTTGTCTGATTGCTCTGGCTAGAACTTCAAGAACTATATTGAATAAGTAGGGAGAGAGTGGGCAGCCTTGTCTAGTCCCGGATTTTAGTGGGATTGCTTCAAGTTTCTCTCCATTTAGTTTAATGTTAGCAACTGGTTTGCTGTATATGGCTTTTACTATGTTTAGGTATGGGCCTTGAATTCCTATTCTTTCCAGGACTTTTATCATGAAGGGGTGTTGAATTTTGTCAAATGCTTTCTCAGCATCTAATGAAATGATCATGTGGTTCTGTTCTTTCAGTTTGTTTATATAATGGATCACGTTGTTGGTTTTCCGTATATTAAACCATCCCTGCATGCCTGGGATGAAGCCTACTTGATCATGGTGGATGATTGTTTTGATGTGCTCTTGAGTTCGGTTTGCCAGAATTTTATTGAGTATTTTTGTGTCGATATTCATAAGGGAAATTGGTCTGAAGTTCTCTTTCTTTGTTGTGTCTTTGTGTGGTTTAGGTATAAAAGTAATCGTGGCTTCATAGAAGGAATTCGGTAGGGCTCCATCTGTTTCAATTTTGTGGAATAGTTTGGATAATATTTGTATGAGGTCTTCTATGAAGGTTTGATAGAATTCTGCACTAAACCCGTCTGGACCTGGGCTCTTTTTGGTTGGGAGACCTTTAATGACTGCTTCTATTTCCTTAGGAGTTATGGGGTTGTTTAACTGGTTTATCTGTTCCTGATTTAACTTCGATACCTGGTATCTGTCTAGGAAATTGTCCATTTCCTGAAGATTTTCACGTTTTGTTGAATATAGGTTTTTATAGTAAGATCTGATGATTTTTTGAATTTCCTCTGAATCTGTAGTTATGTCTCCCTTTTCATTTCTGATTTTGTTAATTTGGACACACTCTCTGTGTCCTCTCGTTAGTCTGGCTAAGGGTTTATCTATCTTGTTGATTTTCTCAAAGAACCAACTTTTGGTTCTGTTTTTCTTTCTATGGTCCTTTTTGTTTCTACTTGGTTGATTTCAGCCCTGAGTTTGATTATTTCCTGCCTTCTACTCCTCCTGGGTGTATTTGCTTCTTTTTGTTCTAGAGCTTTTAGGTGTGCTGTCAAGCTGCTGACATATGCTCTTTCCTGTTTCTTTCTGCAGGCACTCAGCGCTATGAGTTTTCCTCTTAGCACAGCTTTCATTGTGTCCCATAAGTTTGGGTATGTTGTACCTTCATTTTCATTAAATTCTAAAAAGTTTTTTAATTTCTTTCTTTATTTCTTCCTTGACCAGGTTATCATTGAGTAGAGCATTGTTCAATTTCCACGTATAAGTGGGCATTCTTCCCTTATTGTTATTGAAGACCAGTTTTAGGCCGTGGTGGTCCAATAGCACGCATGGGATTATTTCTATCTTTCTGTACCTGTTGAGGCCCGTTTTTTGACCAATTATATGGTCAATTTTGGAGAAAGTACCATGAGGAGCTGAGAAGAAGGTATATCATTTTGCTTTAGGATACAATGTTCTATAAATATCCGTTAAGTCCATTTGGCTCATGACTTCTCTTAGTCTGTCGACATCACTGTTTAATTTCTGTTTCCATGATCTGTCCATTGATGAGAGTGGGGTGTTGAAGTCTCCCACTATTATTGTGTGAGGTGCAATGTGTGTTTTGAGCTTTAGTAAGGTTTCTTTTACGTATGTAGGTGCCCTTGTATTTGGGGCATAGATATTTAGGATTGAGAGTTCATCTTGGTGGATTTTTCCTTTGATGAATATGAAGTGTCCTTCCTTATCTTTTTTGATGACTTTTAATTGAAAATTGATTTTATTTGATATTAGAATGGCTACTCCAGCTTGCTTCTTCTGACCATTTGCTTGGAAAGTTGTTTTCCAGCCTTTCACTCTAAGGTAGTGTCTGTCTTTGTCTCTGAGGTGTGTTTCCTGTAGGCAGCAGAATGCAGGGTCCTCGTTGCGTATCCAGTTTGTTAATCTATGTCTTTTTATTGGGGAGTTGAGGCCATTGATATTGAGAGATATTAAGGAATAGTGATTATTGCTTCCCGTTATATTCATATTTGGATGTAAGGTTATGTTTGTGTGCTTTCATTCTCTTTGTTTTGTTGCCAAGACGATTAGTTTCTTGCTTCTTCTAGGGTATAGCTTGCCCCCTTATGTTGGGCTTTACCATTTATTATCCTTTGTAATGCTGGATTTGTAGAAAGATATTGTGTAAATTTGGTTTTGTCATGGAATATCTTGGTTTCTCCATCAATGTTAATTGAGAGTTTTGCTGGATACAGTAACCTGGGCTGGCATTTGTGTTCTCTTAGGGTCTGTATGACATCAGTCCAGGATCTTCTGGCCTTCATAGTTTCTGGCGAGAAGTCTGTTGTGATTCTGATAGGTCTGCCTTTATATGTTACTTGACCTTTTTCCCTTACTGCTTTTAATATTCTTTCTTTATTTTGTGCGTTTGGTGTTTTGACAATTATGTGACGGGAGGTGTTTCTTTTCTGGTCCAATCTATTTGGAGTTCTGTAGGCTTCTTGTATGTCTATGGGTATCTCTTTTTTTAGGTTAGGGAAGTTTTCTTCTATGATTTTGTTGAAGATATTTACTGGTCCTTTGAGCTGGGAGTCTTCACTCTCTTCTATACCTATTATCCTTAGGTTTGATCTTCTCATTGAGTCCTGGATTTCCTGTATGTTTTGGACCAGTAGCTTTTTCCGCTTTACATTATCTTTGACAGTTGAGTCAATGATTTCTATGGAATCTTCTGCTCCTGAGATTCTCTCTTCCATCTCTTGTATTCTGTTGGTGAAGCTTGTATCTACAGCTCCTTGTCTCTTCTTTTGGTTTTCTATATCCAGGGTTGTTTCCATGTGTTCTTTCTTGATTGCTTCTATTTCCATTTTTAATTCCTTCAACTGTTTGATTGTGTTTTCCTGGAATTCTTTCAGGGATTTTTGCGATTCCTCTCTGTAGGCTTTTACTTGTTTATTAATGTTTTCCTGTGTTTCCCTAAGTGTGTTCATGTCTTTCTTGAAGTCCTCCAGCATCATGATCAAATATGATTTTGAAACTAGATCTTGCTTTTCTGTTGTGTTTGGATATTCCATGTTTGTTTTGATGGGAGATTGGGCTCCGATGATGGCATGTAGTCTTGGTTTCTGTTGCTTGGGTTCTTGCGCTTGCCTCTTGCCTTCAGATTATCTCTAGTGTTACTTTGTTCTGCTATTTCTGACAGTGGCTAGACTGTCCTATAAGCCTGTGTGTGAGGAGTGCTGTAGACATGTTTTCCTCTCTTTCAGTCAGTTATGGGGACAGAGTGTTCTGCTTTCGGGCATGTAGTTTTTCCTCTCTACAGGTCTTCAGCTGTTCCTGTGGGCCTGTGTCTTGAGTTCACCAGGCAGGTCTCTTGCAGCAGAAAATTTGGTCTTACCTGTGGTCCCGAGGATCAAGTTCACTCGTGGGGTGCTGCCCACGGGCTCTCTGCAGCGGCAGCAACCAGGAAGACCTGTGCCGCCCCTTCCCGGAGCTTCAGTGCACCAGGGTTCCAGATGGTCTTTGGCTTTTTCCTCTGGCGTCCGAGATGTGTGTGCAGAGAGCAGTCTCTTCTTGTTTCCCAGGCTTGTCTGCCTCTCTGAAGGTTTAGCTCTCCCTCCCATGGGATTTGGGTGCAGAGAACTGTTTATCTGGTCTGTTTCCTTCAGGTTCCTGTGGTGTCTTAGGCAGGGGTCCTGCCGCTCCTGGGCCCTCTCGCACGGGAGCCCAGAGGCCTTATACAGATTCCTCTTGGGCCAGGGGTGTCAGCAGGGGTGAGCAGTGTTGGTGGTCTCTTCAAGAAAGACATGAACACACTTAGGGAAACACAGGAAAACATTAATAAACAAGTAGAAGCCTACAGAGAGGAATCGCCAAAATCCCTGAATGAATTCCAGGAAAACACAATCAAACAGTTGAAGGAATTAAAAATGGAAATAGAAGCAATCAAGAAAGTACACATGGAAACAACCCTGGATATAGAAAACCAAAAGAAGAGACAAGGAGCTGTAGATACAAGCTTCACCAACAGAATACAAGAGATGGAAGAGAGAATCTCAGGAGCAGAAGATTCCATAGAGATCATTGACTCAACTGTCAAGGATAATGTAAAGCGGAAAAAGCTACTGGTCCAAAACATACAGGAAATCCAGGACTCAATGAGAAGATCAAACCTAAGGATAATAGGTATAGAAGAGAGTGAAGACTCCCAGCTCAAAGGACCAGTAAATATCTTCAACAAAATCATAGAAGAAAACTTCCC